>NC_090172.1:69628353-69845853 GCF_024679245.1 Pseudorasbora parva | reverse complement strand
TCTCTCTTGAAGCCAATACGGAAGTAATGTAAACTGCAATTCCTCAACTGGCCGCTAGGGACAGGCTCCAGAAGGGAGCAGAATCTCATTGAGCCCCATGTTAAAATTCTCAACTTTAAAGCAGAAAAAAACATGTTTACAGCCTGGTACTAATTGTGGTTTTGGCTTATAAGGCTAATTTTGATCTTCATGACAACTCTGAGGGGGGTGAATTTTTTTATAACTCATTCGTTTCCGTTATATAAAGCCTTAAGGTTCTGCATAATTAAGGGCGTGGTTACAAGTGGATAGCCATTTATCCGCCGTCTATAGTTTTTGCGTCACCTCAGCTCCGCCCACATCCTGCTTTTTTGCCCATTTTCTGTTATCCGGGAATGACACCCGTTGACTCGCTCACAAGATGGCAACGCCCAGCTCGCCCATACTTTAAGCTTCAGAACGGCTTATCGGAATCCGATGGGTGACGTCACGGACACTACGTCCATATTTTTTTACAGTCTATGGTTTAAACAGATATGGCCAAGAACTAACACAAATCATAGATGTCAAGGGGAAACCAAGGGAATAATTCTGAGAAGGAATTAAAACTGTGTAATACATAAATGGAGACTGGAGTAATGATAAACAAATCATAGAAATAAACTATATATTCATGTGGAAGCTTGTCTCCGCCACAAAAAATAAAACTTTCTGAAAGATAATTGCGACTTTTTACATCACAATTGTGTTTACATCTTGCAATTCAGACTTATCTTCTCAGAAATGTGAGAGATAAACTTACAATTACATTTTTTATTTAACAAGCAAGGAAACAATACATGTAACCCATTTAGGAATAAGGCTGTAACATAACGAAAAGTGGAAAAAGTCAAGCGTTGTGAATACTTTGCGGATGCACTGTATATATTGTGACGGAAAATATGCCCCGAAGACCCCGATCTTACCTGGACCCATCCTATCTGGTCACTACCCTTCCTTCACAATGCTTTGTTTGTCGCCTTATTCCCCCTTTTGAACATTTTTATGCTTATGTAACCCCTCCTGTTCAAACTGCCCGCTCCGAGCGGGACTCGAACCCGGATCCGCCGGCATAAGAGTCGGACGCTCTAACAAGAAGACTAAAGGCTACAACCTCTATCGTCAGTCACTAGAGCATCTCGAGATCAGAGGAGTGAGGTTTATTCGCACAGCGACTACTAGCTGGCCTCCGTCACACTTATTTATGTTAATAAACGCCTGACGCCACAGCCACTGTGTCTGTCGTTTGCTCATGGCACCGCAATATATACTCCCTTCCTTTTGAAAATAAAACATTTGGGATTTCTTGTTGAATCGCTTCATCAATAGGAAGAGAATCCCAATAATATAAATTAAGTTCAAGAGCCGACCAAAGGGAAATGAGTGAATGCAACTAGAGAGTCTATTAGGAATTGACCCGCCTCAAAAACTGACACTCGAAACATTTTTTTTCCCACAATTTTCCATGACTATAGTTATGTTAGATATCTTCTCTTCCTTTGAAATCAAATAACTGTGATTTCTTGTTAAATCGCCGCTTCAATAGGAGGATAATCCCAATAATATAAATGAAGTTCAAGAGCCGACCGAAGGAAACACTGATCTCCATAATGGTGATCAGACTAAATCAACATGAGTTTATGAAGTCAGCTGATGTGACGTTCTCTCTAATGTTTCAGTCGTATTGATAACTCATCATTCAGGATGACTTTGGGAAATGAGTGAATGCAGCTAGAGAAAGAAAACTGCAGAAGTGGAGGAAATGAGGAAAAGACTATCATTGCCCCGCCTCAAAAACCGGCACTCAAACCAATCAGTTCATCTGATCTCGGGTTCTCTGAGTAAAATAGGCATAGTATGTGAATAGTTCAGAGTTTTACAATTGAGTTAAGACATTGAGTAGAGTTAACTCAAACGTGTTAGTTAGAATCACTGTTGGTTTTAAACTTTAATAATATTTCTCAGGTTTTTCTGTACTTTTGATCAAGTAAATCCAGCATCGGTGACTCTTTCAGAAACCTCACCGACAGTCGTGCATCAACACACGGTGCTGAATGACATATTGTGCAAGAATTTAAAATAATAAAAGTTGAAATTGAACAAAGACATTTGCTGTGATGACATTTGACATCTCTGGTAACATTCTACACATGCTGGGTACGATTAACGGGATGAGTTTGATCATCTCATTCATCTATTTGGTAACTATTTTAAGTGTAACCATAACCAGATTTTGTCATTAAATTCTTTCAATTATAAATGATTTGCTCACTAGTTTTGGTTTGGTATTGACTTTGAAGAGCTCCCTATTGCAATACAATATAGTCCCATTAAAGCAGCGCTCTCCCACATATTGTGCTATTGTAACTGCGCTTATTTCCGTCGTTGGTATAAGTTGCAGTGGTGGTTATAGACGAGAAATGTACAGTTTTCTACCATCACGCTGATAACGTTTCTTTAGTCGTTCGGCAACCCTGCAGTCTGAACCTCTGTAGGCGATCCACCCTTACAGTTGTGTGATTGATCACTAATTACAGACACTACACTGAGTAACTATTCAGACATTTAGCAAACAAAACTCTTTCAAAGTGCAGTTATGATGAATAAATCAGAGTGTATGAAGAGTCCAGGCGAGTCCAGCCAGCGTGTGATTTATTTTCTCTGACGCAGCCGCAGGACAAACTTCTTGTGTTTCTTTTAATTAGTTTTGAGAAGCGGCAGACTATTGTGCTGAAGCCTGAAGTGTTTGTTCACTTATTTATTTAATAAAGTGATATTTATTGGAGACTACATCATTAGGGGCGCCCCGGATCAAAATCATATTTCAGCTTCAAGTGTTCTCTGTAACCCGACATGGCATTTTAGTTTCGCTCGTCCTCCGCCCGGTGAACGCATTAGCGCTACAGACTCGATCCCCAACGGGACAGAACGCGTCGGGGCTTTTGTTTCTCAGATATTAATGTGTCGGTGTTTTGCTCAGGCTGAAGGTGACTCATTCGCTGAACGCTTTGTTGCCATAATCAAATGTCTCATCTTCCTGTTTGTGAACTATTCAACTGGATTTGAATGCGCTTTGAGCATGACACATGAAGAGAAACACTAATAACCGAAGGCAAACACTGGCTTCTGCGCTCGCTCTGCAGGTACAGATGAGTTACAGCGTGTACAGTACAGCCGCATACAGTCAGCATAACATTTCACATGGCTGCGGGTTATGGCCGTGTGTTTGACATTTATGAGGTTATTCTGAGTGTAAAGAAACAGCGCTGACTGAAGACTAGGCACCTCAGCGTATCGTTTCAACTGAGAAACCAGAGCTAATCCAGTCAAATACAGCGGTAATCCAACTAAAACACAATACAAATACCATTATTAGAGAATACTCTTTTTATTTCTATTTTACATTGACATTAAAAAACAAAAAAAAAGTCTTATTTTATTTGAATTTATTCTCATTTATATATTTTTATTTAATACTATTAATAATTATTATTACAATTTTAGAGCCATAATAATATATAGTAACAGCATGTTGGCTCTAGAAACACAGAGCAAATATTTTTGATTATATTTTAAATCACAATCATAATATTTATCATAAAATAGTTTTTCCCTCAGTTTTAGCAGCTCTAAATCACTGTATATAATGTTTTAAATAATTCATACATATTTAATAATAATAATAATAACTATAAATATATATATATATACAGTTAGATGTTTTTACAGAAAAATATTACAATATTAAAAAGTTTCTTATTTTGTTTTAATTAAATAATAATAATAATAATAATAATAATAATAATAATAATATCAGATTGATTATCATTATCATATTAATATATAATCGCAATATATTGTTCAAATTGTGTGGCCCTACAAACAAGCACATCAAACCTTGATTTTATCAAAAAAAAAATCTTATTTTTTTGTTAGTTTTTTGTTTTGTATTGTTTTTTACAGTGCAATATTACAATAGCAATTAATTATTTCCCCGCCAAACACGGACATTTCCGTTATTTGTGAGACAACGCTTCCAGGTCAATAACGGAATTTCCCAGGTTTTCCGTGTTTTCACTGTCGGACGCTATAGGGGGCGCTATTGCGCATCTTCTAAATGAGAGAACTGAATCTCCTGATCAAAACACACCTGAGGAAGACGCAGTGAAACGAGCGATCGCATGTGATCGTATGCATATTAAAAATAATCTTATCATCGTCAATAAACAGCATATGAATGAAAACTGCCTAATGTTCCTGAATGAGATGAGGACCCAGGATGAGTAACATGACTGTGTGAGCATTAGGGGTGTTGATGGACTCGATCTCCTCCATCTGTGTCTGATCATCTCTGAATCTGATCTGGAGTCAGTCTTACACAAATACGTGATTTTCTCAGCTTTTTGTTCAAAATGTAGCTTTTTTTATGAAACCTACCCATATTCAAGTGTTGATATAAAAGGAATGCATAAAGCTAGAATAAAACGTTTTTGTTTAAAAGAAGACGGTCAGCTCTTAATTGTAATATATTGCATGCTCAAATATTCATTAAACAAAATATTCTATGAGCTATTAAATTTTTGTGAAAATTGTCAAAAACCCTGGCGGTGGCTGGCAACTTTTTTTAAAAACACTGGCGGGGAAAGAGTTAAAACATACATATATTTAATCTTTATTATTTTTATCACGCAACTATGGTAACATTAGTATCTATGTTCTCTGCATGACCGAAGGAATCTGATAAGACTTAATTTTATTACAAAAGTTATTAGCATTTTTGGAAATTTCATTAAATTTCATCAACTTTTGATTAAAAAAAGTCCCAAAACATTTTTAGTACTGTCAGTGCACGGTGCTGATTTTTGTAACAATATTCCAATGCATTCGTAAAATAAAGCATTTCACAACTACATTAAAATGGCCAACGCCCAAAATATCAGATATGGAAAAATAGGTATCGTTCGATTCTGTGTGATTTTTGGCCAAACTGTTCAGAAGTTATAAGCAAATCATTTTCTTATCTCCTGGCCACTAGGTGGCACTGAGCCAAAACTTTGCAGATCCCCTCACATCATGGTTGTCATAACACACACCAAGTTTGGTCCGAATTCATGGACGCTTTGCAGAGATATAGCCTCAGGTATTTTTTGGCACGCTCTGTTAAATCCGCTCACACGAGAACAGTTTGACGAATCGACTTTTTGTCGGTATGGTCTGAAGATGATCTGGTTTCATTTGAGTGAAAATCGGTGCAATGGTCTAAGAGGAGCTTGGAAAATTGAATCGTCTTGAGCCACGAAATCAGAGGAAAATATAGTTTTGTTACTTATGGTTCAAAAGTTATTAACACAAACGTGAGTGCCACTTTGGACAGCAGGTGGCGCTAGAGGGATTGAGTTAGAGACACTAGATTTGCTGTGGTGACAGGTCAGACTGTCCTCGATCAGTGTGCCAAATTTCATAACTTTTCCACAAGTGATTCTATGGGCTGCCAAACACTCAAATGGCATTTGAATGTGTATAATGCATTGTTTGCCCAGATGGAGCAGCTGCACATTCTGTTGATCATGACAGTCAGTAACTCTGTCTGTCCTGCTGGTTTATTCCAGTCACAGGGCGTTCAAACCTGCCTCATTAGGAGCATTGTTTCTGAACCTGCTGTGTTTTCCTTATTTAGTTTGTTTAGGCATATATGAACACGGCTATTACGCTCGGATCCACACCAACACAACTGCTCCCAGATCAGCTCAACAAGGCCCGACTGACAATTAACTCCTGAGCTGAGAAAGCAATACAACCCAACAGATCAACGAACCAAACGATAGTATCATAATTCATAATGGCAAATGATTCTGTGAATGAGCACATTAGTTATCGCAGTTGGAAACCAAGAAGCGTCTCTTCATTAATGTGAAATATCATTAACCTCGTAACCTTCGCCTCTATTTTCGAGAATTTTCTGAAAACGACATGCCCAAATAAAAATGTCTTAAACCCTATGGTCTATATTCATACATCTGGGCACATTTTAAACTAGACAAGGGCCATAATAACTCAAAGTAGTATAGGGACAGAGTAAAACAAGGGGAATATGCACGTAACTGACTTACTTTTCTTATTATTCACTTAGGGAAAAATTGATGAGACTTTAATGGCCCTGAAAATATACCAAATATAAAACTGAACGACTGATCATGTTTTGATTCAAATTTAAGGATGATCCTCTCAGAAATTTCGATCTAATATCATTCCTGAGCTGTACGGTGTGCAGAATAATAATCCTCCGCTGTGTGTTAATAGGCCAGAGGAGAACTGAGTCTGGTTTCTCCAGAGGTTTATTTTTCTTTTTTCTTTTAATTAATTTCTTTTATTGTTCTTTTATTTTCATGCCCTGATGGAGTTTTGGTTCCTTTGGCTTGGCTTGCTCGGTTGGGGAAACAAACATTTCGATACAAGTTTTCAACTAAATATCCAAATAAAATTAATGACTAAACGAACTGTATAAACTATATTACTGATCTGTCCACATTGTCGCTATATTATACATTGAAATTAGATTAAATCTTCAGAATGACTGTACAGTCAAATCTAATTCTGCTGCAGTATTGTCCTGTTTAACACTGAAGCTGCTCTGACACAATCGGCGCTGGAGAAGAGCGATAGAAATAAAACTGACTTCCTTAAAGGGCCGGTGAAATGCTGTTTCATGCATACTGAGCTTTCCTCTGTTAAAGACTTGGATTCCCATCCTAAACACAGACAAAGTTTCAAAAACTAATGTTGGACGTTTGATGGAGTATTTCTGTGTCAAAAATACTCCTTCCGGTTTCTCACAAGTTTCGGCGAGTTTTTTTCGAGTATGGGTCGGCTTGACGTTAATAGAGCGGAAGGTCCTTGTATGGGCCGTACGGGCTCTTCTCCCGGTAGGGTGTGTGTGCGCGTGACTAGAGCGAGAGAGGAAACGCACACCCATACACACTCTCAGCTGCACATCCAGTCGTCCGTGAACACTTCTGTCGTTATAGTCCGCGCCACGCTCCACTTTATTCCTCTGGGTGACGTCGAGCGACTTCAGCGCTTCAGCACAGCATTCTGGGAAGGCAGCGCTGCATTTGAACCGATCTGAACGCAGAAATGACGGGAAGCTTCACAACATCGCTTCAGTCACGTTTCAAAGTGGATCTCCACGGTCACTGCTGTCAGGACTTCACCAAATCATACCAAAGAAGTGTGTTTCTGACGGAGCGGTCCCAGCGATAAAGGTTTGGTCCTGCTTTGGAAGCAGCCGGTGAGTTAAACTGCTTCAGATGTCTGTGCTGTCGGCTATCGTCGCGTGAGTAAACATCAGTAAACGACACGATCGCACGCTTCGTCATTCAGACGCGCTAACGGACTCCATTGCTGTTCTCTGTATAACGTTACACTAGTCTGACATGCAAAAGTTTTTCGGTCTTTCCAGAAAGACTCAGTACAGCCCATATTTCTTTTATAAATATAATAAAACTAAAGACTTTTCGGAGATATGAAGGATGCAGTACTACTCAATATAACAATCAATCATCTTTATTTCTATCGCTCTTCTCCAGCGGCGATTGTGTCAGAGCAGCTTCAGTGTTAAACAGGACAATACTGCAGCAGAATTAGATTTGGCTGTACAGTCGTTCTGGAGTAAACAGTGATGTTATCAGCTTATTTTAATTTATCAGAGAGAGACAATGTTGGCAGATCAGTATTATAGTTTATAGAATTAAATAAGACCTCATTCATTAATGTTATTTGTATATTTAGTTGAATAACTCTGATCATAATGTTAGTGTCCCCAACTGAGCAAGCCAAGCCAAAGGCGACCAAAGGAACCGAAACTCCACGATCAAAGAGACGATTAAATTTGTCACCCCTAATAAACACACACTTTGAAAGCAACATTGTACCTGCGTGACGCTGTCCCTCATGGTGGGCGAGCGCTGTTTTCTGGTGGTGGTGGTGGCCATGGTGGTGGTGGTCTCCATGATGGTGGTGGACATGTCTGCGAGCGGCGTGGTGGAGGTGGTGTCGGTCGTCATCACCGAAGGAACATCGCCCACCAGACGGAGGTTCCCCTGCACCTGCACATTTGGGTCGCCCTCCGCCGCCAGCTTCAGAACCTGCAGGCCGTTATAATACAGACCCGAGATCTGACCCTGGAAGTTACGACCCTTCTCACCGCCGCCCACCTTGATGAACGCCTGGCTGTTGAATATCGTCAGCTGCCGACCTGTGGAGACGCCGGAAACCGAGATGAGCATTACATCGCACAAATTTAACGGAATATGGGAGATTACACTGCAAAAATGTGCTTCTTATTTAGTATTTTTATCTTGTTTCCAGTCCAAATATCTAAAAAATCTTAAATCAAGATGCATTTACTAGATCAGTAAAATGACATAACATATTTTTGCCTGTTTTCTATCGAAAACTATCAAAATGAAGTGAGTAAAACAGGCAAAATTATCTGCCAATAGGGTGAGAAAAATAATCTTATTCAGAAATCATTGGCAGATCATTTTGCCTGTTTTAAGCAAAAACTCTCTTCATTTAGATTTTATTTGTGCGAAGGAAAATTATGTTGTTTACTTATCTAGTAAATGCATCTTGATTTAATAATTTTTTTTGATATTTAGACTGGAAGACAAAATTACTGCGTAAGAAGAGCATTTTTTTTGCAGTGGTAACAGTTCAGATCAACTAAAGCTCAGTGATCCGATATCTTCACTGATATAAACGAATACATCTCGCATCGTATTTGATCACATACTGCATGAGCGATCACTTTAACTCAAGTTGAGTTACCAAGAGTAAGTACACCACCTTCTCTCACTCATACACCACCTTCATCATCATCATTATCATCATCCTCATCCTCATCATCATCATCATAATCATCATCATCATCTCCATCATCATCATCATCATCTCCATCATCATCCTCATCATCATCATCATCATCATCATCATCATCATCATCATCATCATCATCATCATCATCTCCATCATCATCCTCATCATCATCATCATCTCCATCATCTCCATCATCATCATCATCTGGAGAACTGTGGAGGGTTTCCGAGAGCCAGAGATGGACAGAGAGTGATTAAAGAGGGATAAAGTTTGGAGGTGTTTGAGAAGGAAAACTTTGGGATGGAGTTTGGGTTTCTTAGAAGTCGAACCGAATTCAGATCAATACCGTTGTCCTTCGCATGGCGCTGATTATAGCTTAATTTGAATCCGTCTCATATTTGGTGAAGTTTGCATCACTGATTATGATATTTTCCTGAGAAGCTGCTTCGAAACAATCATTGTTTGATGCTGATGAGGATGGATCAATAAGGAGAGGAGGATAAAGAGCAAACACACACACACACACACAGTGTCCGTCACACATCTTGACCTCTGTGAATGTGTTTGACTTTCCGTTCTGAGTAATAAGACCATGAATGTTCATAAATGGTCCTCTATTGATTTTTCTACTTTTCCACATCAAAAGTCTGTGGGATCAGACGAGACCTGTGTGTTTGGTATCGCGCAACGGTTCTGTCTGAGCTCGACTAAAACTCCCAAAATGATAAAAAGGAAAAATCGAAAAATCCAGCAGAGTGAATTATTCACACAAACATGACTTGAGCTCCGCCGATCCGGTAAAAAACATCTCCCGACGTCTGGAGAGAAACAATCGAGAGCGAGTGAAGATGCTTTGATTTGTTCAGAACAAAACGAGCCGGAAGACGCGCGATCGCTCGTTTTTTAACTGGATGATTGAGGACAGAGACCCGAGGAGACCCTTCACACTCATGAGAGAAAGACAAAACAGAAAGATACACACATTTGTGTTATAAGAACGTTCTCCAAATATTCAGCGTTGGTTCTGGGAACGTAAACATGTCCGCTGTCTGTGGATTTTTAGTTTTCTTGATGTTAGAGGAACGTTTTTTTAAAAGGTATGATGTTCCTCAAACATTCATTCAACTTTTGATTAACGATCCAACTTTCCAAGAACATTAAAATATCCAGTTTCCTTAATTCTAATATAATGTTATATAAAGTTTAGAATGATGTTCCTGAAACAATCTCTCAATGATTCAAACACCTGCTGTGAACAAGCACTGAAATAAAAAGAACACAAACTACAACTAGAAAAAAAACAGTAGATCATCTCAGCAGAGGAGGAATAAACAACTCCACAAACTGCATCTCCAGCTTCACTCATGACTGACCAGACTAACGGAGGTTCAGATGCGGATATTGATGCTTTATTGAACATAATAACGTTTGAAGTCACCATGATGGAGATCAGTGTTGGCTTTAGTTTGGCTCTTCACTCATGACTTTTGTTAAGCTGTGTCTTTTCAGCAACTGCGGGTGTTTTAGAAAACATTTCTGCACTGATGAAGCAGATCAACATGTGCATTCAAGTGGTTCAAACAGTTTTTTTTCCTGTATTTGTTGTCTTGCGGAAATGAAGCACTACTAGAAATTTACCTCAGCTGATGTAATAAAGATCCTTTGTAACATCATTGTTGCGTTTCAGATGCTGATTGTCGATGCCTATAAACAACACTGTCATTGCTGAAAACATGTTTTGTGTCATTTATACACTCACAGACATCTAAGATGACATGTTTCATTCAAGCATTCAAAACTCATTTATGGCTCCCATGCATTTCGACATGAATGAGTGTTGATGTGTCTCAATGTCTTAACTTTCAAATAGATTTGGACAATCTTACACAAATTACTTCAGTGTTACAAATGATGGGTTAACTTTATTATTACCTTTTTTCTTAAAAACTGCTTCAAATCTTAAAGTAAACAAAAATACAGAAAACACATACACTTGAATACACATGTTGATCTGCTTTATCAGAGCAGAAATGTTTTCTAAAACACCCGCAGTTGCTGTAAAGAAGCAACTTAACAAAAGTCAAGAGTCAAGAGCCCAACTAAAGCAAACACTGATCTCCATCATGGTGACTTCAAACTTTATTATGTTTAATAAAGCATCAATATCAGCATCTGAACCTCTGTTAACCTCAATAAGGGCTTCTGTAGACGTCTGACCTCATACCTTTTATAACACGTTCCTCTAACGCCAAGAAAACTGGACATTTTTTACGTTCCCAGTGCCGACACTAAATATTTGGAGAATGTTCTTATAACACAAATCTTGAAAAAAGTCAAATGATCAATGTACAGTGAACATTAAAGGGATTGTTCATCCAGAAACGATCATCCCGTTAACATTTACTCATGATAACATTCAAATATGAATGAATGTCTTCTGTGAAAGGATGTTTTGAAGAACCAATCAGAACAACACCTCAAGTAATTCCTCAAGATGTCTTCTTTTTTTCTTCTTCTTTTTCTTTAAATGATGACAGTGTTTATTTTTTTTGGGTGAACTGTCCATTCTGAGCTCTGAGAAAACTGTGAATATTGTTTTTACTTTGTGGATAAGTTTCTTTGTTCTCTTTTTAAAGGGAAAATAAACTGAACAATGAGTGAATACAGCAGTCCTCCATAATTACAGTGCAGAACGTGCGTGTGTGTGTGTGTGTGTGTGTGTGTGCGCATGAGAGAGAGAGAAAGAGACTCAGTGTGTTACAGAAGGAGTGTGTGTGTGAGTGTGTGTGTGTGTGTGTGTGTGTGGCACTTGAGTGGGTGTAATCAGGTGACCTGTGTTCTTATCCAGGGGGCATGAATGTTGTAAACATGTTAGATTATTTTCAGCTGTTCAGCTTTCCTCTGGTTTTTCTTTAATTTTCAAAAAAACTTTAATGGATATTTTGCTGTATGAATGCCTGCTAAATATTAAAAGAAAAACTTTGTGCATCCTTTTCATTTAACACTTGAATGTGGGCGTTTTATATAAAAAAGAAGCGCTGTGTTTTGATCAGGAGATTCTGTACTCTGACAGAAGATGTGTAACAGCGCCCCCTACCATATAACAGTGAAAACATTCAGTCAATGGTGCAGAACGAGTTAATAATACAGCCTCATTATGTTTCTACTCTAACTAGTTATTGAAATATAAACATTTAAATATTGGATGTATTAACAACTTGTTTTCGTGACGGATTTATACAAACATACATTATAATGAAGACACCATATTTACATTTATTCATTTAGCATGTACACCGATTAGGCATAACATTATAAAAGGTGAAGTGAATAACACTGATGATCTCTTCATCACAGCTCCTGTTAGTGGGTTAGGCAGCAAGTGAACATTTTGTCCACAAAGTTGATGTGTTAGAAGCAGGAGAAATGGGCAAGCGGTCCGGTCTGCAGTGGTCAGTATCCATCAAAAGTGCTCCAAGGAAGGAACAGTGGAGAACCGGCCACAGGGTCATGGGCGGCCAAGTCCGATACATCCCACCTCGCAACTTACAGGACTTAAAGGATCTGCTGCAAACATCTTGGTGCTAGATACCACAGCACACCTTCAGGTCAGGGGGACCAACACAATTTGAGGACATAATGTTTTGCCTGATTGGTGTACTTTTTTAATCTAAAAATAAGAAAGTATACTTTAAGCTTATGTACTTCTCAGAAATATACTTAAAATTGCCCTTAAGCATACTTGTCTTATACTTAAAGAAAGATCTAAGTATATTTGGACTGTACATGTACTCAATCTTTTGATCGAAATATACTATGTATACTTGGCTTGTAGTTGTGTTTACATTGATTGAGTAGCCTATTAAATACCTTTTTTTACATAGTTTTACATGCTGTCTTATAAACTTACATCATTTGAAAATATTGATTCATAAAAAACAAACGAACAGATTTGTTCCTTATTCTGAGTGTGTGTTTTTGTGTAGGCTACTCCACATGTAGTGTACATTAATTTACTTCAAATGTACTTCACTCTTTCTCTCCCACCTTGGACTGGATTTTCAGTCTATCTGTGTTCTCACTGTTATACGGTAGAGGCCGCTGTTACGCATCTTCTGAAAAAGTACAGAATCTCCTGATCAAAAACACAGCTGAAGAAGAAGCAGAAACAAGTGACCGAAGCATAGCTGACGCAAATGTAAAATAACGATATTATTAAACATCAAATATCATATGAGTCAAAATGGCCTAACATTACTGAATGAAATGGTGATATGGAACTGCGAAGCATAGAGGTTGATGGACTCGATCAACTCCATTTGTGTTTGATCACTGCTCTGAATCCTATCCGGACAAAGCATTTGACAAAAACATGATTTTCTCAGCTTTTTGTTCAAAATGTTGCTTTTTTTGTGAAACATCCAACTTTAAGTGTTGATAAAAAAAGGATGCATGAAGCTAAAATAAAACGTTTTAAGAATGGAAAGAGTTCAAATACAGTATATTTCAAGTATAAAAGATTAATAACTAAATAGGAATACAGTAGTAATTAACGTGCAAACCTAATATATAAATAGTAAATTATAAGTATGATATTACGTTCACTTGAAGAGAACTTACGAGTACATTTGCAGCTTAAAAATATTAACTGAGAGTACGCTTCAAAGTGTGCTTTCATAAACTAAAAAATGTGCTACAAATATTTGACTAGTAAACCATCAGCGTAGTATAGTTGCAGTACAAATGAAAAACATAGTTGTACACTTTAAGTAAACAACTTGTTTACAACTGTAACACTTAAAGTACTTTCTAAAAAGTAGCCCAATTTAGTCCCAAGTAGTATTAAAAAGTGCTCTTAAAATGATACTACTAGTGCAATGATATTACCACATAAATATACTTAAAATATACCTGAACTTTACTTAAGTATACATCATAAAATTAACTTGAAGTACACTTATTTTTTGGTTTCAAAGATTTATAAACATTATAACACATTTACTTTTATAAGTTCACTTAGTATAGATGCAGTACAAACGAAAAACTTAGTAGTGAAATTTGAGTAAACAACTAGTTTACAACACTTACACAAGTTCAAACTTAAAAGTGGACCAATTTAGTCCCAAGTAGTATTGAAACAGTACACTAACAAGTATATTAGTGCACTGATATTAGTATTCTTACTACATAAAGTACACTCAAAAATATACTTGAACTTTACTTAAGAATACTTAATACAAACAACTTGAAGTATACTTATTTTTTGTTTCAAAGATTAATAAACATTATAACAAGTTGAGTTTTATAAATTAACTTAGTATAGTTGCTGTACAAATGCAAAACTTAGTAGTGAAATTTGAGTAAACAACTAGTTTACAACACTTACACAAGTTTATACTTAAAAGTGGACCAATTTAGTCCCAAGTAGTATTGAAACAGTACACTTAAAAGTATAATACTAGTGCACTGACATTAGTATACTTCCCACATAAGTATACTTAGAAATACACTTGAACTTTACTTAAGCATACTTCATAAAATTAACTTGAAATACCATTATTTTTGGTATAAAAGATTAATAAACATTATAACACATGTATTTGTTCACTTAGTATAGTTGCAGTACAAATGAAAAACTTGTTTACACTTAAAGTACATACATACTAAAAAGAGGGCCAATTTAGCCCTAAGTAGAATTGAAACAGCACACTTAATTACAAGTATACTACTTGTGCATTGATATTAGTACACTTGTCACATAAATATATAATTAAAATATTCTTGGAAAACAAAGTAAAATGTGGTGTGTACAATGCAATGCTTAAATGCAATGTAAGTCGCTTTGGATAAAAGTGTCTGATAAATGCATAAATGTAAATGTGAACTGAACTTTGCTTCAAAGATTAATAAACACTGTAACATGTTTATTGTAAAAGTGATTTGGGCAATACTTAAAGTTTATGATGTTTTTGATTTCTGGATATCACTAGTTTATAAACCCAAGCAGGGGTGATGTGATATATCAATCACACTTAAGCAGAAACGCAGCACAATCGTGTGTATCTGATCTGTGACGAATCAAACCATACAGCACATAAACTGGGACAAAAGCTCTCATTAACAGTCTTCATTGATCACGTCGAGCCTGGTTAGAACACACTGTCAGGACGAATAAAGTGTCCGGTGAGGAACCTCACGTGTTTCTGCAGGAGTTTGTGTGGAAACGAATGAGCTTTCTAGAAGGTTCTGCGCTCTCTAATAGAAAAGCCTGTGTTGTTTCTCTCTGGAGTAATTTAAAAGTGAAAAAGTGTTGAAACAGAGCTGAACCGCAGTGATTTAGTAGCGACACCGGGCGCGTTTCTGCTGTAAAACAAATGTGTTCTGCGCTCGCATTTCCCTGCTGAGGTCTTTCTTCAGGAAGCGAAATAAACAGCACAAAAGAAATCAATGCACTGCGGTTATTTGTAATCTCTGACTGTGTCTCTCTCAGCGTCGTCTGTGCTGTCGGCTTTACAATAAAAAAATGAGAGATGGGGAAGCATCAGATAGAGAGGAAGAGGAAATGATGGAAAGTCATAGGGGAAGTTTAGAGTGGGATGAACGCGAGCGGAAAGGACGAGGGAGAAAAATATCGGCTCTTCTGCTGGAATTGAGCCGTTAAACCCTTTTTTCCTCTTCATTGAGCTGTGTGGAGGTGCTGCCATCTTGCATTTATAACACCGACACCATCGGCGCTCGAGAATGTTCTGTCTGATCTAACTCAACGTCAGACTAGAGAGAAAGCGAGTCTGAATCTTTTCCCACACATTCACAGGCCTTTTCCACAGTAATCCTGCAAAACTTTAACTGTGCATTTGTTTGGATGTGTGATGGACCCAGTGCAGTCTGGACTATTGCTGCGTTCAGTCAACACGAAACTCAGTTTACTTCCATAATGTGACATACATAATCAGGACTTTTATTTCTTAAGGCAATACACCACAGGCGAATAGGGTCAAATATAGCACCACATTTTCCTCAGTAGATTAATCACAGCACATTAAAGGCGCCATGAACTGAGAAATCAAATTTCTTCTTTACATTGTGTTTGCACTGTTAGTTATGATGAAATCATTCCCTAATGTGCAGAAATCAATTTACAATGACAAGATCACTGCATTCATGAACTCAACAAACCGTTTTCAAAGCAGAGGCTAAAATAAAATACCCCATATTTCTAAATCAACGCCAATGCTAATGCAAAAATCACACTGACATTATGAGTGCACCCCAGGAAACATTATAAAACAATACAAAATGCAGTTCATGACTCCTTTAAGACTGTTTTGCATTAAAGACTTTTTTATGTTATATTAAAATATACAAATGAAAGATTATCTAATTAAATATGCACTCATTTGCACACATTTTCTAGATAAATCTGAACATTGGACAAAGCCAGGTTTAAAATTATTTGATTGTTTTATGTCAACATTTTAGAGTTAAAGGTTTTTATTGAGGGGATTTTGGATTTCTCTTTTTATTACTCCATAAATCAGAAAATACTGTCAAAAGCCAGTAAACACAATCTTCTCCATGTTTTAAGGAATAACATGTTAAATATATAATCAGGTGAATGAACAAACCCCTCGCAACAAACCTTCAGAATATAGATATGAATAAAACTGTAAGTTTTGGTGTGTGTAAGTGTCACTGAAGTGGAGGAAACACTCATTTAATGACATGTATTGCGATTTAAATCGAAGACAATTGTTTTTCTGAAATGATGTTTAAATGTGCAAATGAAATAAGTAAATATGCTCTAATATGCATACATTCCAGAACATACATTTTGAACCTAGATTCAGCCAGAGTTCAGATTTGTGTTAAAGGTTCTTACAGAGAGGATTTTGGATTTCTCTTTTTTGCCACAAAATAATGTCAAAATACTAATTTTCAAAAATGTATATAGGAATAAAAGTTTCTATAAATCAGGTTGAATGATATATGAACAAACCCCTCGCAACAAACCTTCAGAATATAGATATGAATAAAACTGTAAGTTTTGGTGTGTGTAAGTGTTAAAAAACTCATTTAATGATGTATTGTACTTGAAATAAACAGATGTGAATAGTTAAAGTGTGATAAACTAAACACTTAAATATGCATTTTTGATGATTTCTTTCCACTAGTCTGCAGTTATGGAAGCAAAATCTCAAGATTCACCAGAGCATGACAAACAATGCTTTCGTCTGTAGTGTCTTGCCTTAATTGAACATTTTGAACATTTCCCTGTAGGATAATAAGGATTGTTAAAGATTATTAAGACAAAAAAAAATCTTTAGACTAACATCACTGATAGTTCATTCACAACTAATAACATTGAATTAATGATTCATTTTGATTTCATGTTGACAATCCTGAAACTCAACAGTCCAAACTGCATTCACAGACAAACCATGACAGTGATCAACACATGGTTTCCTTCAACATTCATCCTCAGACATTTAAGTGTTAAAGGGACCGTATTGTCTCCGCAAACGTTCCAAAACAACAAGTAGAACGCTTACTCTTTCAATGAATCTGATTCGTTCACAAAAACACCGAATCATGTCAGTGTTTCACCCTCCGAGTTTCATTGAAGCGTTACATGCGGGTTAGTTAAGCGTTCTATTTAGACGTTTGACTAATAATCCATATTCTTCATTCGATCTGTGTTCATTCAGTTATGTGAGTTTAGAAATAGGTTTATGACTGAGGGCTTCAACTTTATCTAATCCAATGGAAACTAAAGCGAGGAGACAGCGGTCGCCCTCAGGGTTTAGAAGAGCGCTGGAGCCGACATTTGGTTAAATTCTGCTTAAACGGTTACGGTTTCCCTGTCAGTAGAGATTCTTTAACCCTTTGCGTTGACAGACTGTCCTGTACACTGAAATACTTTCACACTTCTGCCACCTCAAGCTCTTTTAAAGAAAAAAAAATATATATATATATATACATACACATATATACAGTATGTATATCTATATTTCATGTCAAATAATGATCTTTTAAAATTGTATAGCTAGCACTGTCATAAACACCTCGTGAAACCTTTAATTGGGCAGATATAATCCCTCTAGTATATTTGTGACAATATCTTGTAATTGAGTCACACTGACTTCAACATTCAACATCAAAACAATTAAATGGTAACAATGAAATTTTCTCTCAAATAAATGATCTCTACAGTTCTTGTTTAGTTACTAGAGCTCTAGTGTAAGTGAACTATACTAGGCATTAGCACAACACTTTTCCTATTACACTGTACTTGTTTGGTAACACTTTAGTATAGGGAACACATATTAACTATTAACTATGACTTTTGCCTCAATAAACTCCTAATTTACTGCTTAGTAATAGTTAGTACGGTAGTTTTTGTAATATGTAAGTTTAGGTATTGGGTCGGATTAAGGGATGTAGAATAAGCTCATACAGAATAAGGCATTAATATGAGCTTTATAAGTGCTAATATACAGACAATATCCTAGTAATATGCATGATAATAAGCAGCTAGTTAGTAGTTAATAACTGAACCTTAAAATAAAGTGTTACCACTTGTTTTTAAGACCATCGGTTTGCATTTTCGTTGTTTTTTAACGAAACATCGATTTTACAGAGCCACAACACACATGTGGGACAGGAAGTTAGGACCTTCTGGACACAAAGGGTTAAAGTTGGAATCAATTTAGACAGAAGGACGAGACAGCGAAGACGAAACAGAGGCACTGAAATAGAGTCCCTTTAACTTTGGAGTTTAGATAGTTTGAACTGTTGTGAATCCGTTTCTCTTCGATCAGAACACAACAGTAAACAGTAGTGCGTGTTGTTGGGAGGTTAAGGGAGGGTTATGTGGGGGTTATTGGTAAGGTTAATACTCTGGAGAAGTGCAGTCCCATTGTCAGACGTCTCAATATAACACATCCGAGGATCGCAGCTCAACTCATTCGTCCACTTCTTCAAATTCGACAGGTGCAAACTCTGAATTAAGAGTAATAAGCCACTGGTCATTTTGGTGTAATTTTTCGCATGTGGGAATCGTTGTACTTTCAAAGTTGTCTGCTGCGTCTATGGGCATGCACTTCGTCCAGAGATGTGTTTAGCGTGATTAGACAGATCGTTCATTAGTGGGGTTTGGTGCTGTTTAATTACCTTTGTCGAGTAGCCATTCGTCAACTACCCGACCGAGTCGGTACGGGATTCTTTGCCTAGCAATAGCCAGCCGTTCACTATCAAAGTTCCCTTTGAAGAACAAACAAATTCAACAGGTTACAATCTGGAAGGTCAAAGGTTAAAGATTAGAGGTTAGAGAGAACGCCAGCATGTCAACGTTTAGCAGGTTATGAACTTTAATATCAGATTAAACACCCTCAAGGCTTTAAACATCGTTTTGGAGGTTAGAAAGGGAAGCAAGCTCTGTGTTTTAAACATGAGTTAAGCATATTTATGAGTCATTTTAGAGGTTGGATATTACTTCTGGATAATTACAGTGTCATGGTGAACGTGGACAAGCAACATCAAATCGTTGTCGTTCTCATTAAAAATGCATAGAGAACATTTTTACATCAGCATATTAACAAACAGTCCTGATGAGCATCAGTGTAAAACTTCAGGTTTAAATAATCAAATGCTCTTGAGCTCTTCGATTGAGAAACTTAAAGGGTTAGTTCACTCAAACAGGTAAACTCTGTCATTAATTCCTCCTGTGGTTGGCCAGCCGTCAGACCTCCACTCATCTTCAGACACAGATGAAGATATTAGTGTTGAAATCCGATGGCTCAGAAAGGCCTTCATCGACACCAATGTCATTTCCTCTCTCAAGATCCATAAAGGCACTAAAGACGTCGTTACAAAGCCCATCTCACTACAGCGGCTCTACAATCATTGATGAAGAGGCCAGAATAGAGTTAGTGCGCAAAAAACACTAAATAACGACTTATATAGTGATGGCCGATTTCAGAACAAAGCTTCGACCCGTTATGATTCAGATCGCATGTCAAACTGCTGAAATCATGTGACTTTGGAGATCTGAATCATGAATCGATTCGCTGATTCATAACGGTTTGAAGCTTTGTTTTAAAATCGGCCATCACTATATAAGTCGTTATTTAGTCATCTAAACTATTCTGGCCTCTTCATCAATGATTGTAGAGCCGCTGTAGTGAGATGGGCTTTGTAACGACGTCTTTAGTGCCTTTATGGGTCTTGAGAGAGGAAATGACATTGGTGTCAATGAAGGCCTTTCTGAGCCATCGGATTTCAACACTAATATCTTCATCTGTGTGTGAAGATGAGCGGAGGTCTGACGGCTGGCCAACCACAGGAGGAATTAATGACACAATTTACATTTCTGGCTGAACTAACCCTTTAAACTTAAACTTGAAAAAAATACTTTGTTACTACAAACCATATAGACATAGTAAAATGCACATGTCAAAATAAACACAAATTCAAAATATTAACAGCAATGGCACTAAAGTGATCACACCAAACCTGTTTGATTTGTAGACTAATATCAGTGTCGCTGCAGCGTTAGAGCTCTTCCGGATGTGCACGACCTGCGGAGCTGATTATGATTCACATGTAAACACTGAGAGAATGTGAGAATCTGCTGGCAAGACATCTCAGGGTGTAAATCAACTCTCTCTCGGCTGTTATGAGCGAGAGTTGGCGTTGTAGTGAAATCAAACTTGTCAGTTCTTTAATTAGCTTTCCTCTCTCTCTTTAACAAAGTCACTGCTAGCGGAGCGGCTGCCTGTTAATTGCTCCTGCAGCTGGACTGCAAATGATCTAATCAAAATCCACACATACATCTCCACCCGCAATGGCCATCAGCCTTTGGCATGAGCTCCTCAGCTTTATTAGCAAGATCAAATAATCCCGGATCATATGGAAACACATCCAGCGTTTACGAGAGGATCCGTCTCCTGCTGCTGCACTGATCATCACCTCAGGAACAATGAGTGTGTCAAAGTCCTCAAATTCAAAACACTGAAATGCATGAATATTATCACATATGTGAAGTATTAAGATGGTTTCTTCCAGGGGTGTAAAATACTTGAGTATTATTTTGGGTGATTTGTAGTTTACTCAAGTGCAATTTAAACTGAATACTTGAGTACCTTTAAGGTTATACACTACAGGCACAGGTCAGTTTGGGTCTATTTGGTTTCCATAATGTGTCTTTTTCAGACCAGTGGAAAGAAAACATCCAGAATACACATTTAAGTGTATCTTTTATGGCACATTATCTATTTGCATCTGTAGATTTCAATTACAATATATCATTAAATGAGTGTTTCCTCCACTTCAGTGACACTTACACACACCAAAACTTACAGTTTTATTCATATCTATATTCTGAAGGTTTGTTGCGAGGGGTTTGTTCATATATCATTCAACCTGATTTATAGAACATTTTATTCCTAAAAACATGGTGAAAACTATTTTTTTTCTGTCTATTGACAGTATTTTTTGATTTATGAAGTGATAAAAATAGATATCCCAAATCCCCTCGCTAAAAACACTTAACTCTAATTGGCCAACACAATCAAACAGGAGCTTTAAACCTGGCTTTATCCAATGTTCAGATTTAACTTCTGGAAATGCATGCAAATTATTGCATTTAATGCCTCATTTAAATTTAAACACAACTTTTCAGAAAACGTGTAATGGAAAATTGAATGTCCTATAATTAATTAACTGGTAAAGTATGGGGATCTCTATTAGAAAAAAAAGACCCCATTCACCTTTAGTGACTTGCCATAATTTTATTTCCTAAGGGAAAATGGTACTTTTTACTCGTTTGCCAAATTATGTCAATTTTTCTTTTTTTTAATATACATAGTTTAAAGTTAAATCAATTTTTTACCTTCACTCAAGAATGTTTTTAGCCAGTCACTTGGGTTTTTAATTGATTAAAATAGTCACTCAGTATCCATACTTTCACTTATAATTTATATTCACCTGTGTAATTTTCAAGTATTTTACACCTCTGGTTAGATCAATATGAGACTGTTATGAGATAAAAACATCCCTCACAACATTTCTATAAAGCACATCAAATGCCGCTTCCGTCTCTCGTTTCACACAAGTCTTATCTCGGAGAGTGAAGTTTTGTCCTCTTTATCTATGGTGTCACTTCAAACGCAACAGCTCGTCTTTGTGTTACTGGAAATGCCGGGTTCATTGTGATGTTGATGTGATGAAGGCATAGATCTCACGCTGAGCTCCTCATGAAATAATCTCTCGCTGCTCTTGACGTGCATTATGAAAGCAGAGCAAATAGTCACACTGACGGCCATTTCCAACACCCACCCAGCAACCCACGGGAACTACACACTAAATGACACGCCTTTCTGCTGTTACAGACCCCAACACACACACACACACACACACACACACACACACACACACACACCGAGCTGCTCCAAACCCTCGTGAGTATCACTTGGAATATAATTTGAAAGTAACACTTTACAGGCCAGCTCATTAAATAGTGCTCAAAATGGAACTATTTGTGTTACGTTGTTACGTTTTATTTAAAATTGTATTTAGTGAAATTAAATCTGGACTTCACTTAAGAAATGTGGTCTATTTTAAATCACCATCAGTATTTTGAAGGATTGGCTGAAAGTAATCATGTTTAGGAAAGCATCCGGACGAGCATCTGTGACGCCTTCATATGCAGATCACTAGGGTTTGGAATGAGCCCATCGTTTACAAACAAACAATAATTAATAAAGTCTCCATAAATATGGACTCGTTCTGAGAGACCTGAGAGGAACCATTAATTACACTAATTACTGTATTTCTGACATGATGGTAATGAGGCAGTTACAGAAGAATGATTTATTTCACATTTCAGAAGCGATGGATGGATGGATGGATGGAGGGATGGATAATGGCTGGATGATGGATAGGATGGATGGATGGATGGATGGATGATAGAAGATGGATGGATGGATGGATGGATGGATGGATGATGGATGATGGCTGGATGATGTATAGGATGGATGGATGATAGATGATGGATGGATGGATGAGGGATGGATGGATGGATGTATGGATGGATAGATGGATAGGATGGATGGATGGATGGATGGATGGATGGATGGATGGATGGATGGATGGAAGGAAGGAAGGAAGGAAGGATGGATGGATGGATGGATGATAGATGATGGATGATGGATAGGATGGATGGATGAATGAAAGTCAAACTCACCCTGCAAATGTCAACTCTGTCTACAGAGCAATAAAATAAAGTAAACTTTAAAAATTAAATTAAACTTAAAATAGAAAAAAATTAAATTAAACTAAAACTTAAAATAGATAAAAACCTAAACTGAGATAAAATAACAGCTCTCCGACTTAGAATGCTGTCAGTTTTGTCTCGCAATAATTGCAAAAACAGCAAAGAATCAAAAAATCTTAAAATGTAAAATGAAATAAATCCACACAGAACGTAAACTGGCCATTGTTTCACTCGACAGGTCTGATAATCACTAACACTGCCTTCACATCACGACAGAATTACACTTTATCTTCAGATGAGGAAAGTTACGTTTCTATGGGAATGTTTGTGGCGAATTCATGTCTGAACTCTATTAATAAGACATTATGAATAACAAATGATAGTAAACATCAATCCCTAATGACCTTCAGCATGACAAACCAGCTCTTCCCGTTAAATACAGCCGCTCCTGAACCCGTTACCATGGCGATGACTCGGATCAATCCCGGATGGGTTCGTCCTAAAGGAGGCAGCTGGAAGATTCTGCTCGACATTCTACCCACAATTCCACTGCAGACTTTCTCTGCGCTAACTGGGTCACGGGATATTTTTATTCCTCCAGTATTTCTCTGCTGATCCTCACATCACATTCAGGAAGAATCCGCTCATGACTCCGGCATATTCCGCTGAACATCAGTGACCATCAGCGGAGTCAAAGACCAGCCTCTGACCTGCAACCGTTTGACTTTAACCAGTGCCTGATAATACAACAAAAACCCTGAACCTGCTTGACATCTGCATCATATGTGATGAACTTTACGGTTATACAACGGAACTGAATCAACATTGATCTGATTAAAGGGTTCGTTCAGCCAGAAATGTAAACTCTGTCATTAATTCCTCCTGTGGTTGGCCAGCCGTCAGACCTCCGCTCATCTTCACACACAGATGAAGATATTAGTGTTGAAATCCGATGGCTCAGAAAGGCCTTCATTGACACCAATGTCATTTCCTCTCTCAAGACCCATAAAGGCTGACAAGCCAGACCCACATCAAGATGTTTGGTCTGGAAACTCACCATTGACGGCTCAATCTGAGGGCCGGATAAACGGTTGTAAACTCCCTCTGCCCGTGACTGGATAGCGCTACAACCAACCAGAGCAACGAAAGTGAAGCGGAGCTGATCGATTAAACATTCGCCGTATCCGGTCGGCTAAACTCCGAACACATCTTCCCTTTTTAAGAATGACTTCAGTGCCGTTCTTTGTTCTTTTCTCAGAGAAAAGCTTTCCCAGAGTCGCGGTCAAAGCTGATTCGAAAGACTGCCGCCGTTCGCCAGTTTCTGTGTTTACTAGAAGCAAACGCAACTCGACCATCATTATGTGAAGCCACACCCACCTTTATTTTTTTTGCGCACTAACTCTATTCTGGCCTCTTCATCAATGATTGTAGAGCCGCTGTAGTGAGATGGGCTTTGTAACGACGTCTTTAGTGCCTTTATGGGTCTTGAGAGAGGAAATGACATTGGTGTCAATGAAGGCCTTTCTGAGCCATCGGATTCCAACACTAATATCTTCATCTGTGTGTGAAGATGAGCGGAGGTCTGACGGCTGGCCAACCACAGGAGGAATTAATCACACAATTTACATTACTGGGTGAACTAACGCTTTAATGACTCTACTGTCTACTTTAGGAATAAAGCTTGACAACTCCTCGAACTCAAACAGGTTTGGTGTGATGTTTAGAAATCATCTTCCTCAATGTGAGAGAGCAATACAGGTGAGTGTGTGTGTGTGTGTGAGTGTGTGTGTGTGTGTGCTCACCTGACGGGAAGCGCTCGATCACGGGCAGATTGTCCACCTGTAGTGTTGCGTTCCCACCGCTCCGCGTGAACCGCACCACGTGATACTTCCCGTCGCTGACCATCACGCCGGCCTCATCGATGACAATGTCGTCCGTCCCCACGTTAAAGATCACGCCGACCTTCCCGCGCTCCTGACACACACACACACACACGGGAAAGAGAAAGAGAGAGACGGGTCAGCACTTACACACAGAAATCATCTCTTCATCATGATATTCTGATGATAAAACAGACATTCGAGATCATTCTCTTCCAGACTGATACTCTCTGTGTTTCTCAATGTCAAGGACTGATACTTCCGCGTCACTTCCTTCAGAGGCTAGGCTAGCTCCTCTTTAGCATTCGGAGAACACGCAAATGGAACAGGCTAGCAAGTGCACGTCATTTAGTCATTACGCCAGTGACAAGATATGAACACTTCCGTTTGTTCCTTGGAACAAATGACGAGAAAAAAAGACGAGAAAGCTATTAATAATGCTGTGAATGGTATAATATTAACGTTAATTTAATTTGTAGACCTACAACTTAACTAGTTATTTATAAAAGAAATGCCGGTGACGGCAACCAAGCTTAGCTAAATGACCGGTCCGTTGGCCATCAATAACGTTATGTGTAATGTATATCAATACAGTAGTAATTTGTACTGGCATTTAAACGTTAAACTTTACTTATATTTACTACAGTTATAACAAATGTTTGGTAACGTAAATATACTTAAATGTAAAAGCATTGTGGCAAACAGCGAGGCGAGGGACCGTGAGAGTGGGCCGGTGGAGTGACTGAACGCTCCGACTCCGACAACGTCTGATAGCCCCGCCCCATCTGCTATTGGTCAGTCAAACTGATAGCCCCGCCCCATCTGCTATTGGTCAGTCAAACTGATAGCCCCGCCCCATCTGCTATTGGTCAGTCAAACTGATAGCACCGCCCCATCTGCTATTGGTCAGTCAAACTTATAGCTCCGCCCCATCTGCTATTGGTCAGTCAAACTGATAGCCCCGCCTCATCTGCTATTGGTCAGTCAAACTTATAGCACCGCCCCATCTGCTATTGGTCAGTCAAACTTATAGCTCCGCCCCATCTGCTATTGGTCAGTCAAACTGATAGCCCCGCCTCATCTGCTATTGGTCAGTCAAACTGATAGCACCGCCCCATCTGCTATTGGTCAGTCAAACTGATAGCCCCGCCCCATCTGCTATTGGTCAGTCAAACTGATAGCACCGCCCCATCTGCTATTGGTCAGTCAAACTGATAGCCCCGCCTCATCTGCTATTGGTCAGTCAAACTTATAGCTCCGCCCCATCTGCTATTGGTCAGTCAAACAGATAGCCCCGCCCCATCTGCTATTGGTCAGTCAAACTGATAGCCCCACCCCATCTGCTATTGGTCAGTCAAACTGATAGCCCCGCCCCATCTGCTATTGGTCAGTCAAACTGATAGCCCCGCCCCATCTGCTATTGGTCAGTCAAACTGATAGCCCCGCCCCATCTGCTATTGGTCAGTCAAACTGATAGCCCCGCCCCATCTGCTATTGGTCAGTCAAACTGATAGCCCCGCCCCATCTGCTATTGGTCAGTCAAACTGATAGCCCCGCCCCATCTGCCCCCTTATAAATAGTAGACAATTACACATTGTATCATGGATCATTCCAAGACAGACGTCACTAATAGTCCAACAAACGGAGGATTGAGGATGAAATAAATAATGCCAATGCTGTCAGAACCACTGGATACATTCACCAGGATCCGGACAAAAGACTCCATTCACGGAAATCAAAGAATACAGCTGAATATGTGTATGTCAGTTCTATTGAATTAAAATAACTGTGATCATGATATTAAGGTACATAATCTGTATATTGTACACAAAAATCTGTGTTGGTTAAAAATAAACGTATGTTGTGTGACGTGTCAGATGTGAAAACACACACACATGTATGAATACATATCAGTGTATTTTAATGCACCTACACACACACACACACACACACACACACACACACAAAAGAAAAGTAGCCCGAAGGCAACACAACCGCTCCTTCATCTGTGTGTGTGTGTGTGTGTGTGTGTGAGATTCTAAAGGAAACAGGAAGTGAAGATGAATGATTCATGGATTAAGGCGACGCGACTGACGTGAATCAGTGGAGGCTCCTCCCTGTGAGCGTGACGTCCGCGTTACGTCATGCTGTGCTTATTCCAGCCGTTCTGAGAACTCATGAAGCTCATTTATTTATGTGACAAATACATAAATTCATAATCACACAACACCAGCAGCCCAACGTCCTTCTGTGACAAATGGACAGTCCATGGACACAATCTAAAATAATAGTGCAAAAATATCCTTAAAGCAGGAAACATTTACCTGGGAAATGAAAGTGCATGAGATATTAGGGCAGCTTGTGTAAAACATCTAACGGGACAAAATACACACATTAAATACAAGCTGCGGAAAAAAGAATATTGTTTTTCAGCACAAATGTCTAAACATTCATAAATCAAAACACATTTACTGGAGAAGAGTAATGATCGAAATCGGCCGGAGAAACATAAAACACGAGTTTAGGATTAAAATCAGAACTAATATCTGCCAGTGGGCTCGTAAAAATGAGCCTCATTCAAAGAGAAAACAAGATTATTATTCTGACCACAAATGCAGATATTCGTGTCAGAAAGCAAGACTTAATATCTCCAGTCATTTCGCTTCCCCAGTAAATGTGTATTGATTTATGAGTGTGCCGGAGAACGAGACACTGATCTTGCACATGATATTTTGGAAGGTGTAAAGCACAGATGGATCAAACGTGTGAAGGAACACACAGGTGTTTACAGCATTTAAACTCTCACTGAGAGAAAACTAAAGCAGCCGCAGCGAGACGCAGATCAAAGTGTCTTCTGAAGGTCAGTCTCTTCTCCTGCTCTGAATATCACTTTAGTCAATTACATCAGGGAAACGCCAGAGCCGATAACCATCATTAAAGTTGTGTGTGCCGCAGCAGACCTTCTGTTTGCTCGGACCAGACGGAAAAGCCTTCATCTCCCTCGTGCATCCATGAGCCGTAGGCGTCCGACACCCCGTCGCCGGTTTGGGGTTTGTTCCTCCTTGTTGGTATACTCTATGAGCCAGTCGTCTGTTCAGCCCTCAGATCTTTATTCCTGCATCTGACTCAGTGTTTGCTTAAGTCTTCCCAACACTGGAAGACACTGCTTTCCAACTAATCCAACATCAGTCATATTTTGGTTGAAAATGAAGGTCGGGTTGATGTCTAAACCCAGCGTTCATTAAAACACATGGCAGCAGATGAAATCTGAAGAGACTTCACAAACAGCATCACAGCTTCACTTATGACCAACCAGACTGGATGTATTTCTGTCAGACGTCTACAGAAGCCCTTATTGAGGTTAACGGAGGTTCAGATGCTGATATTCATGCTTTATTGAACATAATAACGTTTGAAGTCACCATGATGGAGATCAGTGTTTGCTTTAGTTGGGCTCTTGACTTTTCAACATTCGTTTTTTCTCCGGCTGCTGTCGCTGTATTTGTTATGGCAAGAGAAAACATGATTAGGTGACAGTTTTCCGCATAGAGTAGCATAATTCACTATCAATCAATCATCTTTATTTATATCGCTCTTCTCCAACGCCGATTGTGTCAGAGCAGCTTCAGTGTTAAACAGGACAATACTGCAGCAGAATTAGATTTGGCTGTACAGTCGTTCTGGAGTAAACAGTGATGTTATCAGCTTATTTTAATTTATCAGAGAGAGACAATGTTGGCAGATCAGGATTATAGTTTATAGAATTAAATAAGACTAGGGCTGTGCGATAAAACGATAACGATAATTATCACGATATAATTTTCCTCGATAAAACGATAACAACAGTTGGATAAATTCTCGATATAATGCTTGCGCGCCATGCGTTCTGCAGACGGGCTTCTGGGTGCGGCACGCGCTGCTGTTTACAGTCAGTGGCCGACAGGCTTGAGGATCGGAGTGAAGTGGAGCGAGAAAAAGGAGCGATAGTGAAGAAAATCAGAGCTCACGACCAGCTCGGAGGACACAGACATCGTTGATAAGTTAGTTCGCTCAACTTCAGTGGTTTGGAGATATTTTGGCGATCCCATCCGACATAAAACGGAGCGACGTGCGTGGGCTGCTTATCATAGGTTCACCACATGGGATATAAATATTAAATGATCGTGCTTCTTCAAAGTTCTTCCAGATAACATTGAGCCCAACACAGTGGTGTCGCAATATTATCCTGTTTGACACTGTGAAGCTGCTTTAACACAATCGTGATTGTAAAAGTGCTATATAAATAAAGTTGATTGATTGATTGATTGATTGATTGATTGATTGATTGATTGCTTGATTGCTTGATTGATTGATTGATTGATTGATTGATTGATTGATTGATTGATTGATTGATTGATTGATTGAGTGGTAAATCTACCTGTAGTGGGTGACTTGCGAGCAAACGCTACCAAACTATAATCGCTAAAACATCGGACTTGTACGTCGCTATCATAGTTGTTTGTCTTTGGTGATGTATTAATGACTCGGCATCGCCTGTATCACAAGAGAAATAATGTCATCTGGTGTTTAAAATGAATAAAATAGACTAGACAGAGCTCTGGAGATCCACAAATACTGAACTTTGCTCTCTCCTGACCAGCCCACTGTCGGTGAGAGTGTGTGTGTGTGTGTGTGTGTGTGTGTGTGTGTGTGTGTGTGAGTGAGAGAGAGAGCGATGTGTTGTTTCAAAATGTTTCTTAACTTAAAACACATTCCCGTTTGCATTTTTGTGTTTTACTACTTACACAATTAAGAAACTGATATTATTGATATACAGTGTAGAGTAAAAAAAAAAAAAAATGCTGACCACAATTAATATTTTAATAAATAAATCTACCTCAGTTGTAATAAATTGTTCACCTGTTTGGGAAGTGTTTGTCATGTTTCGACAATAAAGGATAGTTTAAACCACAGTTAGCTGTCTGCTTCTACATCTTTCACTCAGGAGCAAAAATATGCCTTTAAACTTTAAAGAAATACATATTTTATATTTACCGTGATATTTATCGATATCGACTGATATGGACAGTTATATCGTGATAACTTTTTTGGGCCATATCGCCCAGCCCTAAATAAGACCTAATAAATTAATTATTTTTGTATATTTAGTTGAATAACTTGGGTCATAATTGTAGTTTCCCCAACTGAGCAAGCCAAGCCAAAGGCACTAGTCTCATCCCTGACCAAAAGGGGTTTATAGATTATTTTCACCAACAATACGTTTCCTGCAACAGATTCAAACATCTTTCCCCCATAATGCATCTAAAAATCAAAACTCAGAATGTCTGATCTGTTGAAGGACTAGTATTGTTGGTGAATAAAATCTACAAATAATCACTCTTGGTCAGTGATAAGCTTGCATCTAAAGTGAATTGTCCTACTTTATGAAGCTGGAACTATATCAACTGATCATCTTTGTTAGTGGCTTCTTTTGCTACACATGATGTGTTTGGTTAACACGTATGTAGACTCAACTCGAGAGTCAGACTAAAAACTAAAGAAATAAAACACCGATCACCATAATGTTGAGCACACATTTTCAATAAAACATCTCAAGCTCTATTATTCCTCAATCAGAACGTCTGTAGATGAATAAAGTCAGTCAGATTATTCATTAATAAGTGAAGCTGGTAAAAAGTGAACATCTAGCCAAATTAACAATACTTTAAATGGGATCAAATGTTACAGCGTGTGATCTTTACCTGAGACCTTAAAGGTGTCATGAACTGGCTTTAATATTATATATACAGTTAACTTATGACATTTGCATGATTTTCCATTCACACACATCATAACTCATCAGTAATAGGCTATTTTCTGCACTGGTTTGAGGCTCTCTCCTGAACGCTGCGTTCTGATGGGCGTGTCCCTGGAGACTTAAGTTAACGCCCACGGCTAGGATTGGCTCAATGTCTTCTCCACATGAGCTGAGACTTCATTAAAAATAAAGATCAACCACACATTCCTAATATTAGGATCTGAAGGAAGCTTAAGCAGCGACTGTGTTCTTCCACAACCAGGAATAGGGCAATATCTTGCCATCTTTAGCATGTTTAAAAGCCTTCTGAAAGCGATCGTTTGCTGGAACTAGTGTCTTTAAAAACTTCTCTTTGACTAACAAGGAAGTTTTAGCTCTGAAACTTACAGGATATTGTTATACTACCATTACCTTTTATATACCAAAGGCTCAAGGAAAAGCTGATTTCTCAATTCATCCCTCCTTTAAAACACAGTAAACCAAGAAAACTCAGGCTGTTAACAGCACAGAGTCAAATGTACCATACCCTAAACCAGTCCAGGACTCCCAGTGTGCTGATGTGAGAGTCCTCCAGTGTACACACACAATTCAAGGAAAGACATCGCCCAAACGCTTGCTGTCGTGTCTGAAAAGGTGAGTCCACAGGTTGGAAACTCCATGTTGATGCATTTCCTACATTCAGTCATGTGACTGGTCACATGACAGGCCAACCATTCATTACTTAAAGACATATACACACTTGAGATGGTACACTCAAAAAAAATGACTTGTTGAATTTACTTTAAAAACATGTGGTCAGTGATTGCACACAACTATAGTGAGCAATTTACAGCTAACAATTGAGTTATATGAACAAAAAATAAATAAAGTAAAGCTGGCACAATGTCTTTGAGTAAATACAAACCATTTGAATTCGTCACGGTTACGTAATATTTATATGTGCGTTTACTTAATGATGTTGTTACATTTATAAGAGTTTATGTGAGGTGAACACTGTTATCAAATTAATTTGCCTTTAAAAAATTTAAATAACAACAAGCATATTTTTAAAAATAAAATGCACAATTAACTCATTGGACAAACTAAAAATATTTAACTGAGAGCAGGACTTCCATCCGATACACACACACACACACACACACACACACACACACACACACACACACACACACACACTAATATTTCATGTATTTTTAACGCAAATAATTAAGTAATCTTCAGTTTTAAATATATTAGGTTGATTGAACACATTTCGACACAACTTAATTTAATGAGGTAAAGTAATCATCATTTAAATGTGTCTTATCTATGAAGGGCATGAATCGAGTGTAAGAGGAATACAAACCCGACTACAAAAAAGTCAGGACACTGTACAAATTATGAATAAAAAAGGAATGCAATAATTTATAAATCTCATAAACTTTTATTTTATTCACAATAGAATACAATAAGCACGATCATTAGAATATCCTCAGGGTCTCTACCGATACACAGCCGAATGCTCATCGCTGAAGCAGCCCTTTCAATAGAGCGGTCAACGCCTCTTATTGGACAGCAGATGGTCAATAGTGTCCGCCCATGACTGCTCATGTTTGGGTTCGGTGTGTGTATTCTCGTTCCTCGACAATACTTTATGGCTGAATCAACGGTTCATAATCAACACATGTTGCAGCAGATGATAAAAGAGTAAAAGAGTGAGTTATATCCTGGAAAATTCCAGTATTCTCTCCATCTCTCTGTCGGTAGCATCTCTTTCTCTCTCGCACAGATGGTGTGTGTGTGTGTGTGTGTGTGTGTGTGAGCGGTTGAGAAATGGTACACACACTGCAGCAGATGTTTTATAAATGTTAGTTAACAGGCGCTCTGTAAACTCGGTGAATACTGATGGAGCGATGAAAGCAGGCTGACCTCTGACCTGATACAGTCACGCCCACTTATCATGTCAATCACTGGACTGAGCCGACGGCGTGTGTGTGTGTGTGTGTGTGTGTGTCAGTGTGTCCTTTATTTGTCCTTCTGTTCTGCCTGTTCTATCTGTGTAAACATGGATAAATCACAGTCTGTTCACACACACACACACACACACACACACACACACACACACACACACACACACACACGTTTATTTAACTATGTAAATGAGTTGATCATAATGAGTACAGACCGGAACAAACCCTAGCAGAGATTTCAGCTTTGCTTTATCAAATAAATGTTATCTGAAATAAGGCATGAACTATTTTACTCAGCTAGCTTCCAAAGCTGATATTGAAAAAACAAACAAGAACTAATAAAAATGACACGAACACAATTACAAAACTTTATTATTATTTTTTTAAATGCTTTTTTTCACAACTAAAGTGAAGAGCTTCATATGTCCTTCCGTCTGATGATTTATTGTAATTAATGTTCTCAGTGATGATAGACGACTGTAATTAGATTATAATGAACCGCTGAGACTGATCAGCACAGGGAGGAGAGCAGCGGAGACACACACACACACGTCAGACACACAGACACACACACAAACGTCAGACACACACACAGACGTCAGACGTCTTCACAAACACACTGAGCGCTCAGAATAAAGACACACTTCAAACTCAATGAAGAATGATCAGGTGTGAAACCGTCCCTCCGGCTGGTAAACGCTTCCCATTGGTCGGTGGGTAAAAAAAAGCCTAATTTAGACAATAAATGACACACACACACACTATATCGCCAAAAGTGTTGTGCCGCCTTCACACACACATGAGCTTTAACCCGTGGGGTTTAATCTGGAGTCGGCCCCCCCTCTCTAACAGCTCCAGCTCTTCTGGGAAGGCTTTCCTCAAGGTTTAGGAGTGTGTTTATGGGGATTTCTGCCCATTCTTCTAGAAGCTCATTTGTGAGGTCAGGCACTGATGTTGGACGAGAAGGCCTGGCTCTCAGTCTCCGATCTAATTCATCCCAAAGCTGTTCTATCGGGTTGAGCTCAGGACTCTGGATTGTTGAATGGACTTATTGCACAGGTGTCAGCCTATCACGGCCCCACGCTTGAGTTCACTGAGCTCCTGAGAGCGACCCATTCTTTCACTAATGTGTGTAGAAGCGTCTGCAGGCCTAGAGCTGGAGTTATACACGGATTGAACACCTGAACTCAGGGATCTGGAGGAGCGGCCCAATACTTCTGGCAGTATAGTGTCTGTCTGGTTCAGCACATGTTCATTTAGCAACTCAATAAGTAGATATTTTATGCTGATATAATAATATATATTTTGAAAGGAAAATCATTTGATAATTTGATTTTAATATGTGACAAACTTCAAAATCCTTATTTCTCATAAAGCAAAGATGGCTTGTTTAGGTTTATGTGTCACAGTTGTCAGCGTTAGCATGCGCTCTATTGGGAAAACTAAAGTGTCACGTCATTCAATCACGGCTTTAGATGCTTAAACTAACTTCAAAAAGCACACAAACCAATTGCCTCAGAAAAAAACAACTATAGTGAAATAATAAGAGTGTGTTGTGTTGACAAATGCCTAATTAGTATAGTTCACACTAGAGCTGTACACTGTAAACAAATATTTAGAAAAAAAAGTAACCTGGTTGCCTTAAAATTTTGAGTTCATTGAAATTAAAAATTTGAGTTAATACAATGATAATTTTCGACAACCTTTATTAAAATATTATTCGATTTTGTAAGCATATTGGGTAATTGTGTGTGTTTTATTTGTGATGACGCAGCTAAATTGTGCTATTTTCATGATTTATCTTTTTTTTATGTGGTTCAGATACAATAATATTTTGAGTTTCTATGCATTAAACAAATTTCCTTCATTGTATCAACTCAAAATTTTAAGGCAACCAGATTAGTTACTTTTTTAAGTTAAACCAACACATTTTTTTTTACAGTGTAGTAACTAAACAAGAACTTTAGAGAGTACACTATAAAAAATTTTGGTTGTTTTTTGTTGGTTTGACTTAAAAAAGTAAGTAACCTGGTTGCCTTAAAATTTTGAGTTTATTGAAATTAAAAATTTGAGTTGATACAATGAAGGAAATTTGTTTAATAAATAGAAACTCAAAATATTATTGTATCTGAACCACATAAAAAATTTGATAAATCATCAAAATAGCACAATTTGGCTGCGTCATCACAAATAAAACACACAATTACCTTAAAAATTAAGCTTAAAAAAATCTTTTAATAATATTTTAATAAAGGTTGTCGAATCTCAAAAAATGTTTATTGTATTAACTCAAAATTTCAATTTCAATGAACTCAAAATTTTAAGGCAACCAGGTAACTTTTTTTCTAAATAATTTTTTTACAGTGTACTTGATAATTTACTTCAGATCAAATGTCATTGTTTTTGTTGTGTTTTGATGCTGAATGTTGAAGTGTGTGTGACTAAAGTATGATCATTTACAAGATATTGTCATGAATATAGAAGGATTTTATCAGCCCAATTAAAAGTTTCATAAGGTGATTATGTCCTAAGTATTAGCAACACTTTTTCATAATTTGGCATTAAATATAGTTATGTTAGAAATCTTCTCTTCCTTTGAAATCGAATAACTGTGATTTCTTGTTGAGTCGCTGCATCGATAGGAAGATAATCCCAATAATATAAATGAAGTTCAAGAGCCGACCAAAGGAAACACTGATCTCCATAATGGTGATCAGACTAAATCAACATGAGTTTATGAAGTCAGCTGATGAGACGTTCTCTCTAATGTTTCAGTCGTATTGATAACTCATCATTCAGGATGACTTTGGGAAATGAGTGAATGCAGCTAGAGAAAGAAAACTGCAGAAGTGGAGGAAATGAGGAAAAGACTATCATTGCCCCGCCTCAAAAACCGGCACTCAAACCAATCAGTTCATCTGATCTCGGGTTCTCTCAGTAAAATAGGCGTAGTATGTGAATAGTTCAGATTATTAGAGTTTCCTCACGATTTACAGATAGTTGGAAACATTGATATCTGTAAAAGTGGAGGAAATTAGGGAAAAGTCTTGCCCTGCCTCAAAAACTGGCAATCGATTAATCTGAACTTTCTGAGTACCTAAGCCATAGTATTTGAATAGAGTTTTGCAATAAAGAGATTAAGTATAGTTAGCTAAAAAGTGTTAGTTAAAGCCGCTGTTGGATCGTACGTGTCTGTTCTTGATGAGATCAAGATTTATGCCAAAGAGAGATATGGCAAACTATATTCGACTTGTTCTAGATTTATAGTGAATTAGTTAATGATGACATTTTTAATATTTTTGTAGATGTACTTTTTGTACTTTTTTCTTTTTACAAAACATTTGACTCTCAAACACGAGTTTATTTTTCGATCTCTTCAAACGCTTGAGTTTGTTGATTCCTTCTGCAAATGTATAAGGACTAGGGGTGTGAAGATTCATCTCCTACGTCGATGTATCGATTTATATTCCTATGATCCGACTACATCGATCTGTGCTCGGCAAGTTGGCCTTCCGGACGACATATATCGATCTAATATCGTTTTAAAAGGAAATCGATCGATTGTATCGATAATGGGAAATAAAGCATGTGATTTAAGCACGTCAGACTTTATCTGGATGTTTTTTCTTAGGCCTTTTAATGATAAAGGCGTTAAACGTTACTCAGTCAGCCTATATGTGACGTCAGCCGCACGCACCAGAAGCCGCGCAAAGAAAACTAAACCTAACATGGCGGATGACAGAGGAGAAGCCAACGAGCGGGAAATGATCAGGCCACCGTTACGGTCCAGTGTGAGAAAACATTTTGGCTATAGTAAAGATGGAGATGTTCTAAAGGAGTCGCTCGCTGTTTGTAGTACGTTAGCAGGTTCAGCCGCTGCTCAGTCACCCTGAAGAGATGTTAGCTGCACTTTATTTTTGATATTAATATTATATTTGTATTATTTTTATGTTGAAAAACAACAGCAAAAGTAGCAGGTAAACCTACGGTTAATTAAACCTGAAGAGATGTTAGTCGCACTTTATTTCTGATATTAATATTGTAATATGGAAAACGAGCAGAAGTAGCAGTAGTATGTTGGTTGGTTGCACTTACTGTACTTTTATTGAGAATGAGAGCAGAAAAGGTGAACTTCCTGTTAATTCAACCTAAACTGTTGGTTACGCTTTATTCAAATAAAATGTGAACACATTTGCCATTAATTGTTAATATGCATAATTAATTGATACCTGATTCCCTTAAAAAGAAACAGCAGGGATCTAGGAAACTTCAGCTGTACGTGTATTTCAGTCACACTGATTTACATTTTTGGCTAAAGGTTACTGAATCGATCTCAAGTCACTGAATCGTTTGGGATCGTATTGTTCTAAATGAACCAATATCGTCCTTGAATCGCATCGACAACCTCAAATCGCGATACGAATCGCTGTTAAAACGAATCGTTTCACCCCTAATAAGGACTCCAACCTTAAATCGTGTTCCTCGCCCAGATTTCAGTCGTCGAGAGGAGTTTGTCAGGGTTGCCCTGTTTCCCCTTATTTAATTCTTATGACCACACAACTTGTTTTGATTAGTCATAACTAACTATTGCCAGCAAACATATACTTATTATTCAGTTATAGCTTATGACACTACCCTGTTTTTAAAATATGAATCACAGATTCTGACTGCCATCCAACACATTACATTTCTCTCAGTTTTAAAAAGTGTTAAACCTGTCCTTCTCTTTCCCTTTGCAGTATTCTAGTTACAGGTGACCTATCTTGGTGTAGCCGTATGTAAGTATGATAAAATCAGATGCAGACTGAACATTGACCCAGTTGTTGGGAAAAGGAAAAGAAAAATCAGTTCATGGTGACCCTCTCTCCTCATACGTGGACCGGTCAGGGTGCAGACTTTGAAACAATGCACTTTGACTTTCTGCAGAAGTATAAGAGCGTTAAAGAGTCTGTGGATATTAACAAATGTGAGTATGGTGGTCAAGATAAATTGGTTAACACAATAAATTACTACACAGTGTGTTTATGTAATTACAACATCACTAAACTGGAATTTTTCTTTTGGCCTGGCACCTAATTTATAAACATAATTTAAGTCCTCACCGTTATTATTTTTTTGTGTGGAATAATTGTGATATTCTTTATACAAATTAAACTTGTTTTTCCCCAGATCAGGTCAATAAGGAAATGTTAGCGGTTGTTACTACTCACTTTTAATCATCAGATGTGAATGTGTTGCTAATGGAGAGGAAGAGCTCTTCAGTTCAGACATTTTATCTCAGTCATACGTATTTTCCTTGTTTAATGCATGTTTGATGTCAATCGGAAGTAAACCTTTACTCTTTCGCACTTTTACTCTTATTCAATTGTACCCTTTTGCTCTTTTTTTCACATATATCAATGTTCCCGAAACATTCTCTCAAACATTCAGACCCTTGCCGTGAGCAAGCATTGAAAGAAAGAGAATAAGAACACAAACTACACAAAAAGATTAAATGTGAAGATGTAAGCAGAGGAGGATTAAACAACTCCAGAAACTGCATCTCCAGCTTCACTCATGACTGACCAGACTAACAGAGGTTCAGATGCTGATATTGATGTTTTATTGAACATAATAACGTTTGAAGTCACCATTATGGAGATCAGTGTTGGCTTTAGTTCTGTCAACACTGCACTGGCTCCCTATTAAACATCACATACATTTTAAAATCCTGCTTATTACTTACAAAGCACTAAATAGTTTAGCTCCCCGGTACTTAAGCGAGCTCTTAACACATTATACTCCATCACGTCTATTGCGGTCTCTAAACTCTGGCCAGTTGATCATACCTAGAATATCTAAATCAACTGCAGGCGGTCGATCCTTTTCCTATTTAGCTCCTAAACTGTGGAACAGTCTTCCTAGCATTGTTCGGGAAGCAGACACACTCTGTCAGTTTAAATCTAGACTAAAAACACATCTCTTTACTATGGCATACACATAGAACATTTTTAACTTTCATTATTCAGATCAATTGACTGATTGTTCGGCTGCATTAACTAGGTCAGCCGGAACCGGGAACACTTCCCATAACACCTGATGTACTCGTTACATCATAAAAAGAGTGACATCTACACTAATGTTAGTCTCTCTGTTTATCCCGAGGTTTATCCCGGATCTGGGCCCTGTCCGGATCGGATGGTGGACCTGCCTGGACATGACCAGCTCATCCTGGAGTGTCTGCTGAGCCGTGTCAAATGGTGTCTCCTCCGAATTTTCCTCACTGGCACGACATGCTCAAAACCCGTCTTCGGCGCAATAATTCCGATCTTTCATGTATTCATACTCTTGTGTAATCGACGCCCCATCCTAAATAAATCTGTCTCTTCCGTGATACCCTGAAAATTTTGAATAATCCGATCTAATATGATTTCCGACCTGTAAGGTTGCCAGAATAATAATCTTACACGGTGTGTTAATAGGCCAGAGGAGAACTGGCACCCCGACTGAGTCTGGTTTCTCCCAAGGTTTATTTTTCTCCATCACGCCCTGATGGAGTTTTGGTTCCTTGCCACTGTCGCCTTTGGCTTGGCTTGCTCAGTTGGGGACACTAAAAATATGATTAAAGTTATTCAACTTATTATACAAATAAAATATATGAATTAGGTCTTATTTAATTCTATAAACTATAATACTGATCTGCCAACATTGTCGCTATATGATAAATTAAAATAAGCTGATAACATCACTGTTTTCTCCAGTACGGCTGTACAGCCAAATCTAATTTTGTCGCAATATTATCCTGTTTGACACTGTGAAGCTGCTCTGACACAATCTTGATTGTAAAAGCGCTATATAAATAAAGTTGATTGAAGTTGATTGATAGTTGGGCTCTTGACCCTTGACTTTTGTTAAGTTGTGTCTTTTCAGCAACTGCGGGTGTTTTAGAAACATTTCTGCTCTGATGAAGCAGATCAACATGTCTGTTTTAATGGTCAAACGACTGCATTAAACTGGATTCTCTCTCACTGCTGATACAAAAGATTCTATTTCAATTTTTCATTCCTCAAATAACCCTGAAAAATGAAATAAAATGGGTTTGAGTGTGTGTGTGTTTGTGTGTGTGTGAAAGTTTTAAAGTGTGTATGTGTGAGAGTGTGAGTGTGTGGGAGTGTGTGTGAGTGTAAGAGTTTACTCTAAAGTCTCTAAAGAGTAAAGCTCATCTTTGCTCACAGCAGCCAATTAAAGCGGTTCATCTGATTTGCTCCGTGACAGTGAGGGAGACGCTTTGAGATCCAAGATGGCTGACAGTTTCACTGCTGTAACATCAGTAGTAATTGGGCTCCGATCAGTCCAAACCCACTCGCCCCGTCTCACACTCTTCAAGCCGTTTGTTCCGCAGAGACTCAGACACACAGCCGGAGATTCAGAAACCATTATGTTTGATTTGGTTGATATACTCAAATAAAGAGTTTGGTATAATTAAGATTGTTTAATGTTTCTGAAAGTGTCTCTTCTGCTCAGTTTTCTGATCATAACTCCAGTAAAGCAGTGAAATATTCCTCCAGTGTAAATCATCTCTCATCTATGTGAAGATAAAGTAAAGTGTGATTTATTCCTGTGATCAAAGCTGAGTTTATCATCATTACTCCAGTCTTCAGAGTCACATGACCCTTCACTAATCATTCTCATATGAGGATCTGATCATCAACACAGATTTAGGATTATTATCAGTGCCGAAAAATCATGTTACAAAATATTCTATTTCAAATAAATGTGGTTCTTTTGCAGAATAAAATGAATCATGTTCAACAGTTTCCTTAAAAATATGCACAACTAGTTTAACATTTTAAAACATTTGGTAACACTTTATTTTGATAGTCCACTTTAGACATTCTACTAACTATAAGTAACTTTGCAACTACATGTCAGCTAACTCTCATTAGAGTATTTGTAGACTGTCTGGTTAATATTTACTAAAACTTTATGTTGTCGGTCCCCCAACACACATTCTACTGACTATAAGTAAATTGGCAACTACAATTCAACTTCTTCTACTAACCCGAATCCTAACACCTAACCGTAACCTACCAGTCTACTGACAGTCTGCTAATACTCTAATGACAGTTAGCTGACATGTAGTTGCAAAGTTACTTATAGTTAGTAGAATGTCTAAAGTGGACTATCAAAATAAAGTGTTACCAAACATTTGAGTTAATCCAAACGTTTTACTGCCAGTGTAAGATCTGACGTGAACTGAGGAAGTTTCCGGATGCATCGTGTCGTCCGTTAAAAACTATAATACTGATCTGCCAACACTGTCTCTCTATGATGAATTAAAATAAGCTGATAACATCACTGTTTACTCCAGAACGACTGAACAGCCGAATCATATTTGTGTTGCAGTATTGTCCTGTTTTACACTGAAGCTGCTTTGACACAATCGGCGTTGGAAAAGCGGGATATAAATAAAGTTGACTTGACTTGGCAGAGAACGGTGACCTTCCCTTCAGTCTCGTGCTTAAAAAGGAATAAACCCGCAGTCTCTCAGCCCTCAAACAGCTTTTATTTAAACCACCAGCTCAACAAAAGAGCCCCACTAAAGCAAACGCTTCCTTCAGTAATTCTGCTTGTTAACAGCAGGTGTTCATCATTAATAGTCACTCATCACTTAATTAATTACTTAAATATCTCATTAACTTTAACTCTGCTTCCATGTTACTTTAACACTCTTGAGTGTAATCTCTAAGGAGTGTGAATTTATTGCTGGGGGGTGGGGGGGGGAATTTAATTTAATTTCTATATTAGAATTTAATTTCTATATTAAAACTAATATAGAAATTATATAATACAGACTAGCATTTCTCATCCTACCATCAGTAAAGTAACACTAAAACTCACGTCTCTAACCTATAACCAATGTTATTTCATATATTTAACTAACTTTATTCATATTTTGAATGAGCTGTGGATGTTTCTGAGGATCTGTGTCCATTTCTTCCCCCTTATGTTCTCACAGACAACACTTCCTACATGCACTGATTCCCTTTTAATTGTTGTTCTAATTTTCCTGCAAACAATAGTCAACACGGACCGAAGCACCAGGGACAATCTTCAAAAACAGGGCGACTACAGCGTCGTAAACATCATTAAAATCTCTGGCGGTCCCCGAGACGACGCACACAAACACTCCCACGATCCCTCAGGCTCTTCCCTGAATCACTAAACAGCTTCGCTCTCAGACATATTCTCACAATTCATGCAGAGAACCGATGATGATTCATTAACAAACGACTCGTTTTCAATTAACCAGAGGAACTGTTTCACAGGCTTGATCATGAGCAGAACAAAAACAGATACACAACTTCATGTGATATTAAAACCATGATGAATAACAATATTCGTTGTTTTTTATTCAATATGATTAATACTATATCAAATAACACTGATGATCTCTTCATCACGGCTCCTGTTAGTGGATGGGATATACGTGAACATTTAGTCCTCAGAGTTGATGTGTGTGAAGCAGGAGAAATGGGCAAGCCTAAGGATTTGAGCGAGTTTGGCCAGATTGTGACGGCCTGATGGACCAGTCAGGGTGACCTCTGACCCCTGACCCTGCCGAAAGCACCAACAGTGGCACGTGAGCATCAGAACTGGACCACGGAGCAATGGAAGAAGGTGGCCTGGTCTGAGGAATCACGTGTTCTTTTACATCACGTGGATGGCCGGGTGTGTGTGTGTGGCTTACCTGGGGAACACATGGCCCCAGGATGCACTATGGGAAGGCAGTGCGATGAATCTCATGTGCCAAACAAACGACTCTCATCCATGGAGGCCCCACCTCACAACTAACAGGACTTAAAGGATCTGCTGCTAACATATTGGGGCCATATACCACAGCACACCTTCACCTACCTAAGCATTGCTGAGACCATGTTCAGCCTTTCATGGAAACGGTATTCTGGTGGGTTTTCCAGCAGGACAATGCTCCTGACACAATGCACAAATGCTTCAGGAATGTCTGTCTCTCTCTCTCTCTCTCTCTCTCTCTCTCTCTCTCTCTCTCTCTCTCTCTCTCTCTCTCTCTCTCTCTCTCGTTTATCTGCTCCGCTGTAATCACAATGGTCACAGTACTCAGTTCAATCTTTAATCATTGAGCCTTTAGACTCGCAATCGCTTTCGCCGAGAATAATATTTGCGTCTTATTGAGCGGCTTGATAAACCATGAAAGACTGAGAGCCTTCGAAGAAATGCCTTCTGGGATAATACAGAAAGTGTGTGTGTGTGTGTGTGTGGGCATGTTTTTGTGACATATCAGGACTCAAATGTGTATAATGCCATGGGTATGACACAGGTATTACAGGAGAGGGTGAAATATGAGGACATTACCCATGGCCCCACTTTACAAAAGGCTTATAAATCACACAGGAGGAGTTTTTATGAGAAAGTAAAAATGCAGAATGTTTCCTGTGATGGGTAGTGTGTGTGTGTGTGTGTGTGTGTGTGTGTGTGTGTGTGTGTGTGTGTGTGTGTGTGTGTGTGTGTGTGTGTGTGTGTGTGTCCAGTTGGTTATTTCAATCAGTCTGATAACACGTGGCGATGAGGTGAACGAACAAACAGCAGCTACATATGCTTGAACAGATGAACGGAAGAAGAACCATCACAACTCGTCTGCAAATATGACAATGTCTCTGTCAGTTACACGCTAACAGAGCGCGGTGGTGCACGTTTTCAGTAACATTGGGTTTGGATGTGTATTTTTTCCAAAGGGATTAAAGACAGTCTATAAAGGTTTAAAAGTTATCATTAAATTTCCGTTTCCCTATATGGAGAAAATGAATGGGCTTTATACTCCGACTTCTGAAGTACATCATTCAGACACACACACAGTATGCTTCCCTTCTAATTGACTGAGGAAAGATTGCAGAGATGCCCAGATGCTCACTAGTAAGTGACCTACAGCACAGAAGTGTCACTCGGAGATTAATGGAGCGCATCTGCGGAGAGCGGCCCACCCAGGACGAGCAGCGCCAGTTCTGACGAGTCTGAGAAACACGAACCAACTCACACTGACAACCGGAGGAAGAACTGATCGCACCAATGAAGAATAACACCGCCAGATAACACTTTCTACCTCAGTGTTTCTCTCTCGTTCTCCAGCACTACTATCTAAACCTTCTTAAATCAAGACACATTTACTGGAGACACAACGACTGAAGATATGAAGTGTGGTTTTCTGAGAAAATGAGTGCTTTAAAAAAAGAACAAATATTTGCCAGTGGGGTCAGAAAAACTGATTTTTTATTTGGATCAGTTTATTGAATTGAGGCTTCTGGTCACTCTTGTGGTAACTTTTAGTGTTCATAATGATGCCCTCGTTTCTGAAACAGAAACTGTAGAGCTGGAGAAAACAGAAGCTGTGTGTGTGTGTGTGTGTGTGTGTGTTTATGAGAGAGTGTGTGTGTGTGTGTCTTGAGGGCTGAAAGAGTTTCCTCCCACGCAGGGTAAAATTAATTGCCGTCCCCTCCAGACACCAACACACAGATTAATCACCGCACACCTTCACAAACACGTACTGCCGACACACACACACACACACACACACACCACAGAGGCTATTTCAGAGGAGGAGAACACACACACACCTCACAACCCAAGGTCATTATCAGACACAAAACACACGGGTCTGTGGTGAGAAAGCAGTGATGGTTAAAAGAGGGGAAGACAGGCGTTAAAGGGTCAATAGCAACAACAGCCCGAGACTCTCCGTCTGTCCTTCATCACACACTGAGAGACAATTACTGGAGGGACTGAGAAAACATGCCAGTAATTGATCTCAGAGAGAGAGAGAGAGAGAGAGAGAGAGAGAGAGAGAGAGAGAGAGAGAGAGAGAGAGAGAGGGGGGGAGAGAGAGAGAGAGAGAGAGAGAGAGAGAGAGAGAGAGAGAGAGAGAGAGAGAGAGAGAGAGAGAGAGAGAGAGAGAGAGAGTTTAGATTTGTGGTGAGAATTTGAGGAACACATTGAGGCTCCAGAGAGACCAAAATGACAAACAGTCCATCTAACGTCTGGACTAATGAAGTGAAACAGACACACAGATCCAGATGAACAAATGATCAGTGTCTCTGAGACAGACGGACAGAAAAATAGGCAGCAAGCCCTACCATCAAAATCAAACATACAGTCACTGTAAGCTCCGCCCTCAAACATACAGTCACTGTAAGCTCCGCCCTCTAACACACACACAGTCACCGTAAGCCCCACCCTCTAACACACACACGGTCACCGTAAGCCCTGCCCTCTAACACACACACAGTCACCGTAAGCCCCGCCCTCTAACACACACACAGTCACCGTAAGCCCCACCCTCTAACACACACACGGTCACCGTAAGCCCCACCCTCTAACACACACACAGTCACCGTAAGCCCCGCCCTCTAACACACACAGTCACCGTAAGCCCCACCCTCTAACACACACACAGTCACCGTAAGCCCCGCCCTCTAACACACACACAGTCACCGTAAGCCCCACCCTCTAACACACACACAGTCACCGTAAGCCCCACCCTCTAACACACACACAGTCACCGTAAGCCCCGCCCTCTAACACACACAGTCACCGTAAGCCCCACCCTCTAACAAACACACAGTCACCGTAAGCCCCACCCTCTAACACACACACAGTCACCGTAAGCCCCGCCCTCTAACACACACACAGTCACCGTAAGCCCCACCCTCTAACACACACACAGTCACCGTAAGCCCCACCCTCTAACACAAACACAGTCACTGTAAGCCCCGCCCTCTAACACACACACAGTCACCGTAAGCCCCACCCTCTAACACACACACAGTCACCGTAAGCCCCGCCCTCTAACACACACACAGTCACCGTAAGCCCCACGCTCTAACACACACACAGTCACCGTAAGCCCCGCCCTCTAACACACACACACAGTCACCTTAAGCCCCACCCTCTGACACACACACAATCACCATAAGCCCCACCCTCTAACACACACACAGTCACCGTAAGCCCCGCCCTCTAACACACACACAGTCACCGTAAGCCCCACCCTCTAACACACACAGTCACCGTAAGCCCCACCCTCTAACACACACACAGTCACCGTAAGCCCCGCCCTCTAACACACACACAGTCTCCGTAAACCCCACCCTGAAACACACTCAGTCACCATAAGCCCCGCCCTCTAACACACACACAGTCACCATAAGACCCGCCCTCTAACACACACACAGTCACCATAAGCCCCACCCTGAAACACACTCAGTCACCATAAGCCCTGCCCTCTAACACACACACAGTCACCAAAAGACCCACCCTCTAACACACACACAGTCACCATAAGCCCCACCCTGAAACACACTCAGTCACCATAAGCCCCGCCCTCTAACACACACACAGTCACCATAAGACCCACCCTCTAACACACACACAGTCACCATAAGCCCCACCCTGAAACACACTCAATCACCATAAGCCCTGCCCTCTAACACACACACAGTCACCAAAAGACCCACCCTCTAACACACACAGTCACCGTAAGCCCCACCCTCTAACACACACACAGTCACCGTAAGCCCCGCCCTCTAACACAAACACAGTCACTGTAAGCCCCACCCTCTAACACACACAGTCACCTTAAGCCCCACCCTCTAACACACACAGTCACCTTAAGCCCCACCCTCTAACACACACACAGTCACCGTAAGCCCCGCCCTCTAACACACACACAGTCACCATAAGCCCCACCCTGAAACGCACTCAGTCACCATAAGCCCCACCCCTTTAGGGCCCCAGGCATCTTTCTTACTATGTGAAGCTCCAGATAGTCTCCGAGACCCTTGGCACTCTCCACCCGCACCAGGACGGCCTCCTTAAGCTGAGTGCTGAAGCCCACGGCCAGCCGGTCTGCCCGCGTGCTGGGCCGGTCGTTCGGCGGCCAGGTGTAGGTGATGAGGGCTCCTCCGCGGCCGAAGATGTAGGTCGTCCCAGCTGAAACAGACACAAACAATTAGCTCTCCACAAAACACTGGCAGAATGTTCAAAAGCCCTTCTAACAGCTGAATGAGCTGAAGACCAGCGTCTGTTAGTAACCCTTGCTTACTCTTCAGTCCATGCGCGTGTGTATGCGAAGGTTTGAGTGTGTGCTGAAGGTCACTGCATCTCTGCTCATGTAATGAGGCGACGCTGAGCTCACGCGCGCTTCCATCTGCTTTAATCAGAGCTGCAGTGTTGATGCTCATAAGTCATTGTGTTCAAGAGACTTTCCAAGCGTCTGGCTCTGCTGGTTTGAGATCAAGTGCCAATCAGCACCTGAGAACCGAGGCCTAATGGAGCTTCATCAGAGCCCAAGTCTCTTCAGTGAGTCACACGCCAATGAAGTATCCAATCTTTGCAAAAACATTCCAGCAGACTAAAAGAAAAGAGTCCTCATGATGGAAATTCAATGATTTAAATTCAAACAAGTTAAGGAAACTATCAACAACACACTAAGGCAAAAATAAAATGAGTTTATGCAAAAATACTGTAACAAAACACGCTTGATCTGCTTATTCATTCCGGACACGTTAAATGGTCAGTATATGCATGCACTGGGAATGGAACCCACGATTCTGGCATTGCAATAGCCCTTAGACATGTTCACAAATCAAGTCAAGTCTCAAGTTTTTAGGGTCCAAGTTAAGTCTCAAGTGTCTGAGGTCCAAGTTAAGTCAAGTTAAGTCTCAAGTCTTTAGGGTCTAAGTCAATTCAAGTCTCAAGTTTTTAGGGTCCAAGTTAAGTCTCAAGTCTTTAGGGTCCAAGTCAATTCAAGTCTCAAATCTTTAGGGTCCAAGCCAAGTCTCAAGTGTCTGAGGTCCAAGTTAAGTCAGGTCTCAAGTCTTTAGGGTCCAAGTCAAGTCAAGTCTCAAGTTTTTAGGGTCCAAGTTAAGTCTCAAGTCTTTAGGGTCCAAGCCAAGTCTCAAGTGTCTGAGGTCCAAGTTAAGTCAAGTTAAGTCTCAAGTCTTTAGGGTCTAAGTTAAGTCAAGTCTCAAGTCGTTAGGGTCCAAGTTAAGTCTCAAGTCTTTAGGGTCTAAGTCAATTCAAGTCTCAAGTTTTTAGGGTCCAAGTTAAGTCTCAAGTCTTTAGGGTCCAAGTTAAGTCAAGTCTCAAGTCGTTAGGGTCCAAGTTAAGTCTCAAGTCTTTAGGGTCCAAGTTAAGTCAAGTCTCAAGCTTTTAGGGTCCAAGTTAAGTCTCAAGTCTTTAGGGTCCAAGTTAAGTCTCAAGTCTTTAGGGTCCAAGTTAAGTCAAGTCTCAAGCTTTTAGGGTCCAAGTTAAGTCTCAAGTCTTTAGGGTCCAAGTTAAGTCAAGTCTCAAGCTTTTAGGGTCCAAGTTAAGTCTCAAGTCTTTAGGGTCCAAGTCAATTCAAGTCTCAAATCTTTAGGGTCCAAGTTATGTCAAGTCTCAAGTTTTTAGGGTCCAAGCCAAGTCTCAAGTGTCTGAGGTCCAAGTTAAGTCAGGTCTCAAGTCTTTAGGGTCCAAGTCAATTCAAGTCTCAAGTTTTTAGGGTCCAATTTAAGTCTCAAGTCTTTAGGGTCTAAGTTAAGTCAAGTCTCAAGTTTTTAGGGTCCAAGTTAAGTCAAGTCTCAAGCCTTTGAGGTCCAAGTCAAGTCAGGTCTCAAGTCTTTAGGGTCCAAGTCAAGTCAGGTCTCAAGTCTTTAGGGTCTAAGTTAAGTCAAGTCTCAAGTCTTTAGGGTCCAAGTCAAGTCTCAAGTCTTTAGGGTCTAAGTTAAGTCAAGTCTCAAGTCTTTAGGGTCCAAGTTCATTCTCAAGTCTTTAGGGTCCAAGTCAAGTCTCAAGTCAAGTCTGTTCTATTTTTAGCAATATTAGCTTTTTCAGCTAGTTGTCATACTTAGTGTATTGAACTATCAAAACAGATTACTTTTACTTTAAAATTGCACAATAAAGCACACAAAATACTACTTAAATCATTACTATTACTTTCAACTTTGTACAATATTACACCATTTAGAACCACCACGGGGGGTGGGGGTGCTGTGTATTTTGAGCCATTCGAGTCGCCGTAGTTTGCTGTAGATCTCAAGCAATGCTGGATGATGTAGTCTTCCAGTGAGCGCTGGCGGTAACTAAACCTGTGTATAGACAAACGTTAGGCTAGAGTAACAACACATTTCCATCTGCGTGTCTTGTTTGTGGAAAGGAGTTGGACAGGGTCATAAATTGCATATGAAAGGACATGGAAATGTGCACTTATTGAAAATCGACTGTGAGGAAGCCTCTGCTGCTGTGCAACACCGCAGCTTCATCAACAAATTGCTTTTTTGTAAGGTAAGGCTTGACTATATTGCCACTGTTTTGTGCTAATTCACTAACAGCAGTTTTTTTAATGGGGGATGAATTTGCGTGCCTTCAGAGGCGTCAGGCGCTCTCGGCGTGGTGTGTTTAGAAATGTTTTGTGATATTCGCTGCTGCTGCATATATTTGTGAATAAATGAATAGTAAAAGGTGGCATTTTGTGCTGTCATGGGGGTAGTAAATAGAGAACGGAATCAGGTATGCCATGCCAAAAGACTTGCATTTGTTCCAGAAGTCTCAGTCTTTAAGTCCAAGTCACGAAGTATCAAGTCAAGTCTCAGGTCTGTCGTGTTTCTGCTGCACCTCCTGAAGAAGTGAGGGTAGTTTGAAACGCTTTGAAAAGTGGGTAAGTTATATTACGGCATGCTTTCTATGTATGATGTTCTCAATATAATTCATAATCCCACGCTTGTGTTATTACAAACTGGTTTTAAAGTTAACATGGGTGTGGTAATTTAACACTAAGCTTAATTATGTAGATGGATAATGGTGTCTCAAAAAAATGTGTTGTAACACTTATTACAATGCATAGATAAGGTTACACATCACTGATAAACCGACATTAAAGGTGCACTATGCAGCTTTCCGTCCACTAGAGGTCGCCTATTCAACACAAATGTGTAGCATTCTGACAGTTGAGGATGTCAGCAGGATTAATTGATCCTGAATTCCTAAAAAGACATAAATAAGCTGAAGCGTCAGGATTTCTGAAGCGTCTCATGTGACTCACGAGCCTCATTTATCAGCCACACCTCGACAATTACAGCCTGGCTGAGAAACTTTGCCACAAGCCACCGATTCAGAAACAAGCAATGATTTAGAATTGACTCGGAGCCCAGACTCAATCGCCTTCTCTCGCTTCCCTCAGGCCAAACCCGCTCCTGCTGCTAGTATCTGGCAACAACTAATTATCAGAGGAAAAACATCAGAGAAAATACAAGAGCCTCATGGGAAGCTGAGCGAAGAGGAGGAGAAGACAGGAAGGCATTGAATGGCTTTAGAGAAGGAAAACAGAAGCAGAACGAGAGCGAGTTTCCTTTCATCATGTCTCTGTTTCTGTTTACATGCAGCACCGTCATACAAACCCGTTCCAGTCGAGTGGAAACGAGCCGCATGCAGAAACAAAGAGAGACTTTAAAATGGCTGCCGGGAGAGAAGACATGTCGAGGGTCTCTCTTCCACACTATCCTTCCAATCTCATTTTCTTTTCCTCATGAATATGAAGCGTGACTGAAATGAGAGAGAGCCGCGGGGATGCACACGAATGCGGGAGACGCTGCGATCTCGATCACACACACGCACACGCACACACACAAACACACACACACACACACACACACACACACACACACACACACACACACACACACACACACACACACACACACACACACACACACACACTAAAACTCCTCCTGTGTGATTTATAAGCCTTTTGTAAAGTGGGGCCATGGGTAATGTCCTCATATTTCACCCTCTCCTGTAATACCTGTGTCATACCCATGGCATTATACACATTTGTGAACAAAAACATGCCCCCCCCCCCACACACACACACAGAGTCAGGACCTCGGGTTATTTTATATTCGACTGTGATATTTAAACGAATGCTGGAGACCAAAACAACATTTGACTCCAGTGACTTTAATTTGATCTACAATGAAAATGTCTCGAAATGTGAGTCACACAGGTTTGCGTGTGTAAATGAGGACAGAGAGAGTATTGTTTGGGCTGAATTAACCCTGCAAATCTTCAAATCTGATGATGGACGTCTGCTCTGCTCGAGGACCGACGGAGATCAATACACACGAGCAGGACCTGAGTGAGAGCAGGCCTTTCATCCCTCACAGGATCGATGGAGACGCGTCGCAGCTGTTCATTTGCTGAATAAAGTGTATGCACACTATACTGTCCATGTCCAGAAAGGGAATAAAAACATCATCACAGTAGTCCATATGAGACATCAGTGGGTTAATTAGAGTCTCTTGAAGCATCCAAAATACATTTGGGTCCAAAAATAACACAAACTACGACTTTATTCAGCATTGGCTTCTCTTCCGCGTTTGTGTTCAATCCTCAAATAAAAGATTCAAACGGTTATGAATCAGCGAATCGATTCATGATTCGGATCGCCAATGTCTCGTGATTTCAGCAGTTTGACACGCGATCCGAATCATTGATCGATTCAAACACGGAAGAGAAGCCAATGCTGAATAAAGTCGTAGTTTTTGTTATTTTTGGACCCAAATGTATTTTGGATGCTTCAAGAGACTCTAATTAACCCACTGATGTCTCATATGGACTACTGTGATGATGTTTTTATTCCCTTTCTGGACATGGACAGTATAGTGTGCATACACTTGCATACGCTCTCGGACTAAATATAAAATATCTTAAACTGTGTGTGAAGATGAACGGAGGTCTTACGGGTGTGGAGCGGCATTAGGGAGAGGAGTTAATGACAGACATTTCATTATCGGCTGAACTAACCCTTTAATTGTCATGATCTCTGTGAATCCTGAGCTGTCACGAAGGCCTCAGCGGAGGAATCAAACACCTGAAGGACGCAGACGCTTCATCCTGCATTATTCTTTTATCGCTCTTTTTCTGCGTGACTTGCTTTTCTTTTTCTTTCTTACAGTCGGAGCGTCTCTTGGGCCTTTAGACCGTCTTCTGTCTCATCCATCACTGTCCCACATCCACCGCTCTCTCTCTCTCTCTCTCTCTCTCTCTCTCTCTCTCTCTCTCTCTCTCTCTCTCTCTCTCTGTGTGTGTTATGTAACGCCTCACGTGTGTCACTGCAGTCAAACACACTTACATCTATTACAACTACCAGAGCTCAAGCCTTCACCTGACACTAAACGGATAAAACTGATCCCTCGTTCCGCAGTGTGTGTGTAATTATAAGCACAAGTGTGTATTGTTGAGTTGTGCGACTGCATTGAAGACGAAACAGCGACACACAATCAATCAAACATTTGACGTTTGGGGTCAGCACAGTAAAGACATTTATAACGTCACAAAAGATTATATCTCAAATAAATGCTGATCTTTAGAACTTCCTTTAATCAAAGAATCTGAATTTTTAATTTGATTTTTTGGTAATAATCATAAATGGTTCTTGAGCAGCAAATCATAATATCAGAATGATTAGTGAAGGATCGTCTGGCTTGGCTTGCTCAGTTGGGGACACTAACATTATGATCTAAGTTATTCAACTAAATATACAAATAGCATTAATTAATGAGGTCTTATTTAATTCTCTAAACTATATAATATGATATGAATTAAAATAAGCTGATAACATCACTGTTTACTCCAGAACGACTGTACAGCCAAATCTAATTCTGCTGCAGTATTGTCCTGTTTAACACTGAAGCTGCTCTGACACAATCGGCACTGGAGAAGAGTGATAGAAATAAAGATGATTGATTGATTGATTGATTGATTGATTGGTTGGTTGATTGGTTGATTGGTTGATTGATTGATTGGTTGATTGGTTGATTGGTTGATTGGTTGATTGATTGATTGGTTGATTGGTTGATTGGTTGATTGATTGATTGGTTGATTGGTTGATTGGTTGATTGATTGATTGGTTGATTGGTTGATTGATTGATTGGTTGATTGGTTGATTGATTGGTTGATTGATTGGTTGGCTGATTGGTTGATTGATTGGTTGATTGGTTGATTGATTGGTTGATTGGTTGGTTGATTGGTTGATTGATTGGTTTATTGGTTGATTGATTGGTTGATTGGTTGATTGGTTGATTGATTGATTGGTTGATTGGTTGATTGGTTGATTGATTGGTTGATTGGTTGGTTGATTGGTTGATTGGTTGATTGATTGGTTGATTGGTTGATTGGTTGATTGATTGATTGGTTGATTGGTTGATTGATTGGTTGATTGGTTGATTGGTTGATTGGTTGATTGATTGATTGATTGATTGGTTGATTGATTGGTTGATTGGTTGGTTGATTGGTTGATTGGTTGGTTGATTGATTGGTTGATTGGTTGATTGGTTGATTGATTGATTGGTTGATTGGTTGATTGGTTGATTGATTGGTTGATTGGTTGGTTGATTGGTTGATTGGTTGATTGATTGGTTGATTGGTTCATTGGTTCATTGGTTGGTTGATTGGTTGATTGGTTGATTGGTTGGTTGATTGGTTGATTGGTTGATTGATTGGTTGATTGGTTCATTGGTTCATTGGTTGGTTGATTGGTTGATTGGTTGATTGATTGGTTGATTGGTTGATTGGTTGGTTGATTGGTTGATTGGTTGATTGGTTGATTGATTGATTGATTGGTTGATTGGTTGGTTGATTGGTTGATTGGTTGATTGGTTGATTGGTTGATTGATTGATTGATTGATTGATTGATTGATTGGTTGATTGGTTGATTTATTGATTGATTGATTGACTGAAGACTGGGTTAATGATGATAAATTCAGCTTTGATCACAGGAGTAAAATATAGCAGCCATTATTGAGGCCAAGTGCAAAGAAGACAAGAAAAAACACCATCATGGATGGGAGTGTCAGACCAACTGCAACGATGAACCATTAATGACCTATTACGATTAACTGTAACATTTTAAATACAGTAAATAATAATGATTTAATGATTTATCACTTCTGACCAATAGGGGACCAAACTGATGAGGTGTGGTCAGAGTGAGGTGCAAAGTTTGGTGTCAATACGTCCAAAGATTGAAGTGAACCGTCCTCAAGAGTCAGTTTGGTAGCATACACTGCAAAAAATGCTCTTCTTCCTCAGTATTTTTGTCTTGTTTCTAGTCCAAACATCTAAAAATTCTTAAAACAAGAAACATTTACTAGACAAGCAAAAGTAATTGTCTTGTTTTGGGGAAAATAACTCAAAATGAAGAGAGTTTTTGCTTAAAATAAGATAAATAATCTGCCAATGGGGTGAGAAAAATAATCTAGTTTTCTGTTTGAATTAAGATTATTTCAGCAGTGGTTTTGTCTGGATCGGACTCAAGGGCGTAGGTTTGGTCTCAGCTTTGGTGGGGACATCCCACCAGGTTTGCCCAGATTAAATAGTCTATTATTTATTACGGAGTATGGAAATGCACCATAGTTTAGGAATGAATACGATTATTCATTTATGAGGCTTTTCGGCCCAATCCAGTACCATTATAATAATTAAACAAAATACTCTTTACTTGTCAAGTTCATAAATGATTTTCAAAACTGATTTGGAAAAAAACACAACATGCACACAAAATTACTTATTTTCAATATAAAAAATGATTGTGGACAGGATATTTTTTTTTTACCTCTTATCACATTATTGAGCATGTCAAAGATTAGTAACAACTTTAGATTTGATGCATTGTTAGTTTTTGTAAAGGATCAGTTTTTGTTTCTCCCTCATTTACTGTTCGTGGCTGTTTTTGCCCTTATTGACTTCCATTATAACCACCATTTTTGATTGTAAAGCCATAATGCTACATAATCATGCACAATCACTTTTTATATTAAAAAATAAGTTATTTTGTGTGTAAGGTTTTTTTTTTTCCAAATCAGTTTTGAATCAGTTTTTGAAAATCATGTATGAACTTGGCATTTAAAGAGTGACACAAGAGGGATAGTAGTGATAAGAGTGACAATTAAACAATGACAACAGCTCAACAATAAACATGGACTCAAGTAGGTCTATGCAAGCTTGCAACAGAACACATTTTATATTATTTTACATTTGATTATTTTATTTATTTCTAAAGAACTCTTTAGTAGACTATATTGGTGCACTTTAAAGGGATGGCTCACCCAAAAATAAAAATTCTGTCATCATTTACTCTCCATCATGATGTCCCAAACCTGTATGAGTTTCTCTGTTCTGCTGAACACAAAAGAAGATATTTTGAAGAAAGTTTGTAACCAGGCTGCTTTGGGGGCACCATTTCCTTCCATGGTAGGAATTCAACATAACAGAAATGCATACAGGTTTGGAACAACTTGAGGGTGAGGAAATTGACAGATTTTTAATTTTTTGGTGCGCTGTCTCTTTAAGCAGTCATTTTGAAACAGTAACCACTTTACTGAAAAAAAATGTTCTGAAATTCAAAAACTAAATTAAATTTTCTTTAATAATTTACTATTAAGACTATATTATTATGCAATTATTGGTCCCATTTTTATCTAAATATTTTTTAAATGTCAAACTTTATATGACAGGATTATTTATTATTAATATAGCCCAGCTAAATGATAAAAAATCATAACATTAATTAGGCTATAATCTATTAATTAACCGGTCTAATGTCTAGAAAAATAAGTCTGCCAAGCTTTGATAATGTATGGAATATTATATTAATATATTATCCATTAAATGGCCTACCTAGAAGCACGGATGTGTCCGTCATCGCTGCTTTCAGTCAGACAGTCTGAGACACTGAAATGCTTCTGCAAAGGCTGCAGTTTGTCTTGGGTTCATCGTAAGTTACTGGACAGACCCACAGATACCTTTGTTTCTATTCAGCCCTATATCTGGAAATCCTCTTGCGTTTAAACGGTGGAGAAGCTTGACATGTTTTTAAAAAAAACGCGCAAGTTTACATATGTAAATGTGTAAAAAGGACAATTTTTAAGAGCTAATAGTGATCTTCGAATGTTTTCCACTTTATAATAATGGTCAAGATCACTAGACGTTCCTGAATAATGACTCTAGATAACACTTAAGTAATTAGTGATGCCTTTTATGACCACACCGAGAGTAAAAAAAGACAATTTCTCACATATGAGACATGTTAATGTTGTGATTAGTAATTAATTAGTAATTCTTAATAATTTTTCCTTGTTACCTATTAGTTATTAATGAGGCTAATCTCATTCAATAACTATTCATTAGCTAATAAAGAACTATCTCCTAAATTCAATATTACTCACTGATGAGTTCAGCTGGTTTCTATATTCTGAAGTGTTAATGTAGTGCTACGCATTAGTCCTGCATAGTTATCTATTAATAACGGACCATTATTCAAAATTGTTACCGAATTTTTGTCTCTATCCCTCACGGTTCAAAAGTTATTACCATAAACATGAGTGAAATGTTAGACAGGTGGTGGCGCTAGAGGGATTGCGTTAGAGACTCCAAAATGTGTGTACTTAATGTTAGGAATGTCCTCCAGCAGTGTGCCAAATTTCATAACTTTCCTACAAGTGTTTCTATGCCAGAACAGAAGACGAATTGGAAGAAGATGGCGAAGAAGAATGCCAATAGTTGCCTACGTACCTTCAGCGCTTGGCCCCTAATTACACTTTACTATATATTTACATATAGAAATGCAAACAGCATCCAAATAACGTTCATGAAAATCTACTTATGAAGTATATGACCTGAACACGAGCTTCAGTGCACACACACCTCTATTTCCGACAGCTATTTCAGACTCTGGTGTGTGTGTGTGTACGCAGACGGCTCTCGATCAGAATAAGGCTCACACAGATGGTCTGAAGTCAGAATGAGAGGAGAATATTCACAAGCTATTTACATCCCCGAAAACATACACACACAGAAGCATCAGGAGAAACGGGGACGACCTCCATCACACAGATCTGAGAGGGAGCGGGCCGGATCTCCTCTTAGGCCAGACATCTTGTCACAAAGGAGACTTGGGAAGCCATTTTGTGTGCGACGATCTCAAATGCCAAACATGAAAACACCAGAACAGATGCCAAAGGATACGGCAGCACAACTGTACAAACACACACACACACACACACACACACACGGACACGAGCCACGCAGATGAAACCAGAGTCCAAAGATTCTGAAGCTCCAGCTGAACATGACCTTCCTCACGAACACAGGCCTGTCCGTCTGTTAGTTTGTTCTCGGCATGTTTGAGCTTCCGTTTGCCGTATTTAATGAGCTCTGTGCTTGTTGTTGAATCTGTTCATCATTTAAACTGATTGTGTCTCTTGAGAAGTTGAACTTTCAATGGAACAACACTAAAAGCTGATCTTATGACTCTTTCCACAAAACTCTCACAAAAGCCATTCTTTTCCACAGCAGTGTCTAAATGCACATTGATCTACTTCTATCCATCAATGACTTAGGGCTAAAACTCCTGTGTCAATAAGAGTGTGTGTAGTAAGGTGTTCCTGCTGAAGAAACACAATCCCACTCAATAAATCACAGGTGTAATCAGATGGGGATACGATGGTCAAGCCTCACTCCAGTCCCAAACCGAACCCTGAACAGATCCCACAATCGGATTGGCTGAAAAACATGTCGATGCTGATACAGAAACGTGTCCTACTTTAAAAAATCAGGCTGTTCCACCTCACAGATTCAACCGACTGCGACTGAGAACATCACACACACACACACACACACACACACACACACCACATCACATCGGTGGGGATGAGGAACACCATAAACCAACAGATGGACGGGACAGTAACCATAAACTAGGAGCATGAGAAGTTTGGCTTCTGCCTATCCTCGAGTCCCTCACTGCAGCCGTTTGTTTACTATGATTAGGAAAGTGAGCAGTGTAGTGACACACTGGAAGGCAGGAATAGATTAGGAAGGATTAATGTGTAATTCATTAATTCCAGCTGAACGCATCCAGTGAGTTTAATCACAGCGGCACACGGGCCCTTGAGATCAGACCCTCCAGGGCCACGCTTGACAAAACCACACTCAACAACCAATCCGCAGAGCACAACACTAATCAGTCCGCCTGTGATCATCCAGCAGCCCTGTCCTAAAGCTCGTCTTCGCTGGAGGAACACAAACACAAGCCATTCAGGCCGTCAGCTGGAGAAACATCTACCCTCCACTTAAAGACAGAGGAGAACCGGGCGATAACGCACAACTTCAGCCCGGTCTGCTTTCATACCTGTGGCAACGTGTTCGCAAACCACTAAATACATACAAATACGTACATATTCCCGGAACAGATGTGTGTGAATCTGTCATGTTTTGTTACGTTGGTTTTTTAACGTACACCCACACTAAACCCTAAACCGACCGATAGTGTTAACAACAGTGTAAGAATCCAAAATAATCAAAGATATTTTTCTTTGAACAAAGACATTTGTTTTACTCTGTTCACCCCCCTCTCTCTTATCAGTGGGGCTGTTTGGGATTCCTGAAGACAGAGAGATGTTGAGGGCCTGTAGGCCAAATGGTGCCACACCTGTAGTACAGTGGGGGAAGTCTGGTCTGACTGGTCAGTTTGAATGTCTCAGGGTTTCAGTCACATGGTCAAGGGATGGATAAAAGAAGATTGCAACTGTTGCTCTCGGTCTTTTTTTCTCTGACGGTCTCTTCTATGGGCTCTTCTCTTTTCTCTCTCTCTCTCTCTCTCTCTCTCTCTCTCTCTCTCTCTCTCTCTCTCTCTCTCTCTCTCAGGTAACATTCTACACATGCTGGGTACGATTAATGGTATAAGTTTGATCATCTCATTCATCTATTTTGTAACTATTTTAAGTGTAACCATAACCAGATTTTGTCATTAAATTCCTTCAGTTATAAATCATATGCTAACTAGTTTTGGTTTGGTATTGACTTTGAAGAGCTCCCTATTGCAATACAATATAGTCCCATTAAAGCAGCGCTCTCCCACATATTGTGCTATTGTAACTGCGCTTATTTCCGTCGTTGGTATAAGTTGCAGTGGTGGTTATAGACGAGAAATGGACAGTTTTCTACCATCACGCTGATAACGTTTCTTTAGTCGTTCGGCAACCCTGCAGTCTGAACCTCTGTAGGCGATCCACCCTTACAAAAGGAAATGTGATAAAAAATAAGATTGTATCCGTATCATTTTAGCTTGTGTTTTAAACTCGTCTTTTATCATCACTCGTTTTTCACGGGAACTCGTTCAACGTTCAGCATTGCAAGTCTAAATCTGTACCAGCTGAGCTATCGAGGAAGATTAATATGTCAGAAAAGCCCAACATATAGAGCTGGTTAAGTGACGCAAACTCCAAAACATATTCATTTACAAATCATGGACTGTGGTAAAAAAAAAAAAAAAAAAAAAATATATATATATATATATATATATATATATATATATATATATATATATATATATATATATATATATATATATATTATATAAAATATGTATATATGTATATATATATATATATATATATATATATATATATATATATATATATATATATATATATATATATATATATATATATATATATATATATATATATAATGCTTTTTTACTGCCTCTAGTGGTCATTTCACTTTGAACCATGAGACTTTTTGTGTGAATCTGGCATGTTTTATCACGTTGGTTTTTTAACTTAAACCCACACTAAACCCTAAACCTACACTGTAAAAAAAAAACAAAAAACTTTTGCAGTACAATCGACTTGGATGTTTAAGTTGTTTCAACTTAAATTATGTTAAACTGACTTTAAAAAATGAGTTACATCTTGTATAACTTATAAAAAAAGTTTAACATTTTTAACTTATTTTGATGAGATAAAACAATGTAAAAACATATGTTGTCATAACTTATTGAACATATAATTTTTTACAGTATACCCGATAGTGTTAACAAAAGTAAATGTGACAAAAATAAGATTATATCCATGTCATTTTAGCTTGTGTTTTAAACTCGTCTTTTATCATGATTCGGGATTCGTTCCCGAGCGTCCAGCATCGCAAATCCAAATCTGTACCAGCTGAGCTATCGAGAAAACTTAATATGTCAGAAAAGCCCAACATATGGAGCTTTTTAAGTGAGGCAAACTACAAAATGTATTCATATACAAATCATGGACTGTGGTTAAAAAAAAAAAAAAAAAAAAAAAAAAAAAAATTATATATATATATATATATATATATATATATATATATATATATATATATATATATATATATATATATATATATATAATTAATATATATAAATAAAATACTGTTTTACTGCCTCTAGTGGTCATTTCACTTTAAAACTGTCGCGATATTTACCTAGTGTAGTAAACATTGCCACCCACAGGTACATTTTGCCAATGAGACCAGGTTGAACAATTTATTCCTCAACCGCCTCCCAAAATAAAGGATGCTTTTAGTGGCGATTCGACTGCAAAAATGACATTCTTCCTCAGTCTCGTTCTCCAGCACAAATATCTAAACAGTCTTACATTCAGTAAAGAGAAATGACTGAAGATATGAAGTGTTGATTACTGAAAAATTCATCAAAATAAAGTACGTGTTTAAAACAAAAACAAATATCCGCTAGAAACATCCACTTAAATCATGAACATGAACGAAAACGGGTTTATCGAACCAAAATATATCGTATCATCTTCAAACCGTGGCAACAAAAAGTTATGGATTACCTATGATACTTATATATCACATGAATCTGTGTTCAGATCAACCCAACCTTAACTATATCATCCACCTTCATGCCCTTAAGTGCACTTAAAGTGTGTTCTTCAATATCACATTTAAAGCTGATATTCTTTAAACATAATAAGTTGCAACTGTGTATATGTAAGTAAATACAGGCATTACCATATTTTAAATACAAGAGTTATGAAACCACATGTACATAGTGAGTCAAAAGTTCAACTAACTGCATCTTATATGCATTTAAACTATAATTTCATTGTAAATAACATACAATTCAGTGTCTGAAAATATTGCATTCATGCATTCACACAAGTATTTCTTTCCGTGATAAGTAAAAGGTGCAGTAATGAACGGATGTTTAAGAGAGATGTCAAAGCTTTAGTTTGCGCTAGTTTCTCCACACATGACAACTGGTGCGATTTATTCAGAGTCTTTCAACATGCAATTAAACGCTATGAATGTAAAGCTAGGGGAAGTTTTCTGAAGTGCAGGATGGCATCATTCAGTGCCAAGAACAAAGATGCAGTGCACGGCCATGTAATTAAAAAAGCTTTCACATCCGTCCCTCCATGGCCATTAAAACACTGGGCTTTATTAAAATTTGATGAAGCACAAAAAATCTTCTGGCTGTGTCTGAATGTCGAGACCTGGACTGCCTTTGCCGAGTTTTTCACCCTGTAATGGGGTTTCGCTAAATAAAACATCCACTGCGGATAAACAACACGAGAAGGATGAAATATTGAAGCCGCTGAAATCGCAGGCGCTGATGTTACTGTGAAATGTTTGGTTTTAGTGAGCGGAGACTTAAAATAAACTGTGAAATTAACTGTGAAAAATGGCAGCAGACAAAATCAGACATCAACACGTGTGTTACATGTGCAAAATGACACGCAGAAAGAAGGGAAATCACTCACCTGGTGTTGTGGAATCAGTCAGAGGCAGAAAGAGAGAAAGAAAAAGAGAAAACGTTAGTGAAGGATAAAAGCTGATCGACAACACACTGTCAATAATCTGTTCGACTGATGTTACCACAGAACTAATACAACAACCATATACTACCGATCAAACGTAATACATTTATTCATCACTGATGCATTAAATTGATTTCGATTCGCCTTCACAAATCTAAAAAATGTGTCCACTCTATTTTAAGGTGATGATACTATGTAATAAAAGTAAATTATGCATAATTACAAGTAACTAGCGCTAAACCAAACCATAACCGTAACTCTATAGTAAGCACATGTTAATTAATATAATCAGAACGTGTATTTCGTTGAGTAAGCACAATGTAACTGTCACCTTAAAATAAAGTGTAACCAACTTTTTAGCAATAACTATAGCATAAAATGCCAGTGAGAGGAAGATGTGCCACTATATCTCAGAATCTGACGCTAATAAAAGAGCAGACACAAAGAACAGATGGTCTGATCACCAGAATCTCACCTACAACTCCTGTACACACACACACACACACACACACACACAGACTTGTGAACGTGTTCATTTGTGCTGCAGTCAGGTGTTCCGTTGCTGCTAAATGGGTCATAGGAGACGATAATGAGACTCTATATGAGGAGACTGTGTGTGTGTGTGTGTGTGTGTGTGTGTGTGTGTGTGTGTGTGTGTGTGTGTGTGTGTGTTACCCTACCCGACACAACTAAGTGCCAAACCCTTACCCTACTCCTACACTTAACCTCATTATGACCTGATCCCTAAAACCAGGTCTTGACCCTGTAAACAGGCCTTTACTCTCTTTGTCTTCACTCCGATAGTTTAAAACTAAAACTGGAACTCAATGTTTCAACAGAAACTATTGACTCTCTTTTTTCCAGACTTTAGACACAGTTGCTCCTAACTTAACTAAAGCAACTACTTAAAGAAGATTAAAGAAAATAGTCCAACACCGTGGAACAACGAGCACACTCAGGCCCTCAAAACATCAGCAGCTGGAAGAAAACTAAACTAAAGGGTTTCTCGCATTTCATAGAAAGATAGCGTTATTGCATACACAAAAACTGTTAGGTCAAGAAAAGCAGATTTAACCATTTTTTTTTGTATATGCAATAATACTTTCTTAAAGCAGAAATGAATGTATGAATGTCTTTACATGCAAGATTGATAATATTAAAGAGAAAATTATAACCATCTACTACAATATTGCATCATTTTACCACTCAGGAAAACTTGACCACAACATTCTTTTGAATAGACTCTCAAATAATGTTGGAACTGCATTGGCATGGTTTAAATCGTCCTTATCTGACTGTTATCAGTTTGTAGCAGTAAATGAAGAGATGTCACACCGATCACAAGTTCAGTATGGGGTACTGCAGGGCTCAGTGTTAGGACCGCTGCTCTTCACCCTGTATCTGCTCCACTGGGAGATATCATTAGGAAGCATGGCGTTAGTTTTCATTCTTAAGCTGACGATACTCAGCTCTATATTTCTCTCTCTCTCTCTCTCTCTCTCTCTATCTCTCTCTCTCTCTCTCTCTCTCTCACACACACACACACACACACACACACACACACACACACACACACACACACAAACACACACAAGTCATGTGTCACGTGTCAAGTCTGACATTTCCTTCATTCCTTTATCGCTCATCATCACTCGTCCATCCCAGACTATTACCGAGCAGAATCTCTGGTCTTTTTTTTAATCTCCCTCAGTGTGTTTATTTATTAATTTTCTTTGCGTTCGCTAAATGTCACTGGAGACCCTCACGTCTGCCGACACACAGAGTGCAGAAGCCTCCGCAGACCGTCACGTCTGAGACACAGAGTCATATGAAACTGAAGATTATTATATGACTGTTACTGTATGATGATGAGAAGCTGCTTCTGGTCTGTTTTGATTAATCAAAATAAAATCAATACCGTAACAGGCACATGTAAAAGCATTAATCATCTTCCCTAATGTGCAATGAGAAGCACTGATTAATACAAGAGAGATTTAGGGCTTCTGTGTTTTTTGTTTTTGTTTTTTTTTGTGCCAAAATAAAAGCTTGAAAAGCTTCCGATTTCCCCCTGAAACGGTGCATCGCTAGAACAAGCGTTTGTTCATCAGTAGATGTGAGCTCATTGTCACTGTAGCTCACACAGCTCACTAGCTCATGGGTTTCATTACATGAACTGATGAAATGCAGTCACTTTGGGTAAAGTGTCTGTTAAATGTCAATGAGACCCTGCTGGTGATGCTATCGGCCCAAACATCAGCATTTGCGAACAAACTGGATCACAGGAGCAGATGTTATCAAACACAAATGTTCTCACGCTCGTCCGAGCAGCCAATCACAGTCTCACACAGAGGAATCGTGAGTCTCTGAATTATTAACAGGAAAATACTCCGGAAACGAATGCACACACTCATCAAAACACCTACAGAAAGACTAAAGATAGAAGAGCACTGAATCACTCACACACACACACACACACCGCACTGATCAATCAGCTCATTCAGCAGCAAACACGTTGACAAAGTACTAACAAGCAGCGCATGTTCCCTGCAGAAACTAGTCAATAACAGCACAGAAACACACCACCCGCGATATCAATAACTCCAAGCTGCAAACAAAGACCCTCTGTCAAACTGAAGTATGAGAGAAACAACCCAGCAAACAAACACAAACTCTTGGTTATGTGAGCGTTCCATTGTATCATTCGTCAAACATTAGGGGAACGTTTCTGAACATTTAAAAAAACATAAAAAATAACAGAACAAGTATTCCATTAACATTACTGGAAGAACGTTTGTTCATATGTATACCTGCTCCCTACCACGAGTAAATGGTGCATAAAACATTTATCTGCGGACGTGAGTTTTTGTTGTAGATGTCTGTCTTTAAAAAAAAAAAAAAAAAAAAATTGTGTATTGTGCTAATTAATTGAGATTTCTTACAGCTCTTACAGGTTTTTGGCCTTGTCTGTTCCGTTGCTTCTATTACTCTCCCCTTTTTTGTAAGTCGCTTTGGATAAAAGCGTCTGCTAAATGATTAAATGTAAATGTAAATGTAAATGTCTGTGTTCTTCTAATTTAGGCAAACTGATGACATTGCATTTGATGCACTATGTAGGCTATTATCACTACTATTATCACTACCGTAATAATATTTCAGGAGTTGATATGCCCGTCTTTTTTGTTTCGTTTGTACTGATTAACATTGGGCAATAGGCAACGCACTTCACTGTCATTTTTTACCAGGCCGTCCAATCACAGTGGAGGAGGGGCGGGACAAAAACTACGCCAACCAATCATCCCACTTGTACACCAACCGAACAACAATAATAGAGAAGTTAATACTGCCTTTTACTGCATTTCTAAATTCAGTAATATTCTTCCAAATGAGATATTAGTAATAACACATTACTGCCATTGATATTCTGCATCGCTATCAAACTATCTCAGCTGGAAAAACGTTAACCTAGCAAAACGCTCTCAAGCGCTACCAGCTGGCCGTTTTCAGAAGCGCACCAGGTGTTTAACTGGCTAAAACATGCTTTGGTAGCCGGACAAGCCAGACCCACATCAAGATGTTTGGTCTAGAAACTCACCATTGACGGCTCAATCTGAGGGGCGGATAAACGGCTGTCTGTCAAACTCCCTCTGCACGCGATAGGATAGCGCCACACCAACCAGAGCAACGAAGGTGAAGCAGAGCTCGCTGACAGATTAAACATTCACCGTATCCGGTCGGCTAAACTCAGAACACATCTTCCCTTTTTAAGAATGACTTCAGTGCCGTTCTTTGTTCTTTTCTCAGAGAAAAGCTTAACTCAAGTCTTCCAGAGTCGCGGCCAAAGCTGATTCGACAGACCGCATTCGCCAGTTTCTGTGTTTACTAGAAGCATGCAAACGCAACTCGGCCGTCGTCATTATGGCCCCGCCCACCGACTCTACACACGATGTGATTGGCCCGACAAGAGTTAGGCGAATAAAGCTCAGAAGGGTATTGAGAGTTGCTAGACGACACTCGCGGCAGATTAGATTTGCTGCCGCTAGGTGTGCGTCTAGATTTCTAGGCTAATGCTTTGGTGGACACATGATAATTTAATATTCATTGCTAGTCATATGGCCAATTAGTCTCTTCAACATTTATGCAAAATCCTGTAGCCAAACCTGAGAAAGAAGTCCAGAAGAGTCCACAGCGCTCCTGGTCACGTCATTGGCAGTTGTAACTCACGGGCGGGGATTATGATAATTATGAATGAGCGTGCACGTGCATCCTATTTCCACACGTTTGGAAATTCACTAACATACACACCTAACGAATGTGGTGTACGAAGACTTTTCGTAAAGGTCCATTTAAATTAGACTGAATTTGCTCATACATTAACGAAAGTTTCCTGAGTGAGGCCCATTGAGCGCACCTCGCCAGAACGTCCTCTGTTTGCTGGGAATGAGCTGCATTATGTGTGTTTGAGCAGATTCAGACGCAGGTAATCGCTGCAGGACAGACGCTTTCAGACGTCCATTAGTGACCCTGAGGTTAAAGGTCACGGCCAGCTGTCTGTTCGCTCTGACTGACTCTCTTTCTCTCTGTCATTATACAGACAACAAAAGTGCTGTCCCAAAAAGACTTATCCAGTGCAGTATATGGTCTGGGATGAATGCTTTTGCTCCTTTGTAAATAAGAGCATCAATAGGACGAACATCAAACGTTCATGTTATTTACAGCTTCATTCTGAACATGACTCCAGATCCATCAGCGTCACTCGCTCTCTCCTGCACACATCACTCATGTCTGAAGTATCCCAGAGATCTCTGGTGGGACTCAGGTGTCCTCATTCACTGCGCTCGGAGCATCTGATGGATGAGGAGCAGTTCGACATCGATCTCTCCTCCTCCTGACGGACGGTCTATAAACTTCATAAGCTCTAAATCTGAACCTGATCCTCTGGACCACACGCTGCATCACAGGAATGATCTCTAACTAATGTATATCTAATCGTAACTGACTCGTCCCGTCAGTGGATGTTCACAGTGTTTGTTCATTAATGTGTGTCGTTGATTAGACAGAAGAGACCACATGATGTAAGAAAAACCAATCATGATTTAGATAGATAGATAGATAGATAGATAGATAGATAGATAGATAGATAGATAGATAGATAGATAGATAGATAGATAGATAGATAGATAGATAGATAGATAGATAGATAGATAGATAGATAGATAGATAGATAGATGAAGAGTTGGGAACAACAGCAACTCAGCCACTAAGTGTGAGGCCACGTATAATCACAGAGCGGGGTCAGCACATGCTGAGGGTCACAGTGTGGTTGGCCCCTTAGTTCCAGTGAAAGGAACTCTTAATGCTTCACCAAGACATTTTGGACAATTTCACGCTCCTGACTTTGTGGGCTCAGTTTGTGGACGGCCCCTTCCTGTCCCAGCATGACTGCGCTCCAGTGCACAAAGCGTCGCTCCATAAAGACATGGATGAGGAGTTTGGTGTGGAGGAACTGGACTGGCCTGCACAGAGTCCTGAGCTCAACCCGATAGAACAGCTTTGGGATGAATTAGAGCGGAGACTGAGAGCCAGGCCTTCTCGTCCAACATCAGTGCCTGACCTCACAAATGAGCTTCTAGAAGAATGGGCAAAAATCCCCATAAACACACTCCTAAACCTTGAGGAAAGCCTTCCCAGAAGAGCTGGAGCTGTTAGAGAGGGTGGGCCGACTCCAGATTAAACCCCACGGGTTAACAATGGGGAGCTCATGTGTGTGTGTGAAGACAGGCGGCAGAAAACCTTTGGCAATATAGTGTAGATAGATATGGATGGATAGATGGATTGACAGATAGATAGATAGATAGCTCGTTCAGTAAGTATTAACCGGCAGACAGTGTGTGTGTGTGTGTGTGTGTGTGAGACTCTTCTCTCTCTGAAGGTCACTGCAGCGGCCGCTGGCTTCATTTGTTTCGTCCTGTGAGCGTAATGCGTCGCCTGAGGACGTGCCTGTTATTTCCTTTACGGCTGTGACGGCGGTGCAACCTTTACAGCGGCTTTGATTGTGAAATTCTCCAACTGCATCAGATAACAGCCACTGTCTGTCTGTCTGCACACCAGGAACACAGCGCTTTAACAATTAAACCGTACAGAAGACAATGCTTTCAAGCAGGTTTCTCAAACCAGTGAGACTGAAACAAAATATCCACATCAAGTCTATCAGCTTAGTATCAATCCAGACTGAAACAGAAGCAAATGTGCTTCAGTCTCGTCCATTGAGTCGATCTGTCTCACACACGCAGCGCTGCATTCAACTTAAAGCAAACACACACACACACACACACACACAAATCCTGCAATTAGCAGTAATTGCTCTGAAAATCTCTGATGACGGTGCGTCCAGCGGACCGAGGGTCTGCCGTCTCTCTCTAATAAACTATCACCACTTTAATGCCACATAAAGCACCATTGCTGGTCTTACTTACCGCCGTCCTTCAGCTTCATTATTACAGACACACACGTGACGAGAGAGAGACTTCAACCATAATGCCATTCCAAACCTGTATGACCTTCTTTCTTTCTTCTGCGGAATGCGAAAGAAGATATTTTGAAGAATTAACCAAAGAACACTAGCCTGACGTGGTCATACTCAATTGAGTGCAAATGAAACGAGCTAAACAAATAAAATAAAAGAACATGCAGTTTGTCTTACACCTTACACCTCCGCAAAATGAATATAAATCCAATCTTCAATTCTCGCGGTTATATGCTCATTTAACGGAGTTCACAGCGACGAAAGTAAAAGATTCAAGATGCATTCAGATGCTCATTTCCAATTCAAAGACCGCAATATGAGAAAGAGCGACCTAAGCACTGGTAAGATCATTTAGTTTCTTTATTTTTTATTGAAGATGATTGTGTTTTTAAGCATCTAAGACTTATTTTAAGTTTCATTTACGGCCATTTGCGTTGGCTTGCTTTACTCATTTGCAGCGATGCGTGTCGCGTGTTATATTACATCATATATCTGTCTACAACATATAGCCCATCACACGCTCACACACGTTTATTTTTTTAACAGTTTGCAAAAGAGTAAAATTTACACATGTGGTTTAAACAACCAGATACATTTACATTTGTCCGGTTTCGTCTGAAATGCTTTCGTACCTTCTGAATTGGTTTGTTTAAGTGATCAGAATTAAATACGCCTCGAAAGAATCTTGGAAGTCATTTAGGCCAACTCCTGGACATTTCTAGCCTGCCGTGGTCATCCTCAGCTCTAGTCAGAAGATGAGTCTGATGCTCATTGGGCTGTGATTATGGGGCGTGTTTCTGTATTCTGTTCGGGCATAATCACTCCTCTATATATCGAGTCCAGACCGAACCGCACGACCTAAAAATGGTGTGTGCGGGGCTGAGTTCGACTGGCATCCAGGCTAAAACATCTTAACCCAAACTTCCTTTGGTTTGACCGTCTGCGTGAGTGTTACACAGATTGAGACATTCAAGCGATATTCATGTCTCCCAGAATGATCTCAGGAAGAGCTCCTGATGATCCTGTGTTCGAAACGGGTCTGGCGCACAAGAGATGCGACCCTTCTGAAGAGGTGAGTGCCTGAATTATTGACGAGTCCCAACATCGTATCTGAAGAGCTCTGATTCCTCAATTATTCATCAGCTCAATCAGATATAGGTCCATTCAACACACACACCGTTATTCCAGCGGAAGGTACAGACTGTGAGAACAAGGTGGACAGGTGATGCCAAACAATGCGCCAGGTTATTTCCATTCACCCTATTTATAGTCAGCATGTCACTCAACATGAGCTTGTTGCAATGCAAGTTTGTGTGTGGCTTTCGGAAGTGCCTTAACCCTGTAAGGCCTGACCGAAGGACATAAAACAGGGGGAATAGTCGAGTATCATACACTTGCATTGCTTTTATCGGCCAAACATCATTTACACATCTTTCCAAACCTGACTTTCTTTCAGTAGAACACAAAAGAAGATATTTTGAAGAATGTTTTCAATGGGTAATCAATTCCAGTATTTGGCTCCCAAAGCTCTTCAATATATCTTTAATGTTCCAAAGTAGAAAGAGTTAAATGGCACGAGAGTAACGTATGCCAGAATGGATCAACAGTGACTTCAATGTTCATGGAAGCACAATGTTGTGAGGAGGTTTGGAGCGGGGCCGAACCATTACAAATGCTGTCAAACTTCATCACGAGGATCCAGAGAACTCATACTGACGGACTCTCGGCCAGCGAGGCTCTGCTCAGCGTGTCCAGCTCGGCTTGGCTCTGTGTCCGTATGGTCATGCGGTCAGAGGTTTGAGGTCAGTCAGGCGGTTATAGCGGCTGCACCTGCTGCAGTGATTACAGCAAACCTGACAACACACACACACACACACACACACACACACACACACACACAGCACGCCAACAGACACTGTTTCATGTGCCAGCTTCTTTCCCAAAATCCAACTCTTTTTAGTTTTCTTTCTCTTCTTGCATTCACTCATTTCCCAAAGTCATCTTGAATGTTGAATTGTCAATCCAAGTCAAGTCACCTTTATTTATATATCACGCTTTTCCCATGCCGATTGTTTCTAGCAGCTTCACAGTGTTAACAGAACAATAATGCAGCAGAATTTGATTCGGCTCTACAGCCGCTCTGGAGGAAACGGTGATGTTATCAGCTCATTTTAATTGTCATTTCACGAGTTTGTGTGCCCATATAATCTTAGTGAAAGTGGTGAACAGATTTGGCTTGCTGTCTGCTATAGAGGGGCTCGGAGAGGATATTCTACCCGAGCTCCGATTGCCCCCCTATAACAGGCAAATTGAATGAATAAAATAATGAATGAATGAGTCATTTATATAGCGCTTTCATATGTACTACTGTACACCCAAAGCGCTTTACACTCATGTCAGGGATCTCTCCTCAACCACCACCAATGGGGTGTACAAAAGGAGGAGCAGGGGAGGAGGAGGGATGCTTCAGGAACCAAAAAGGGGAAGAGGTAAGCTGCTGGTTTTATACCTTGGTAATAACTGAAAGATTAGATGGGCGTACTCCTCCCGAAATTACGTTTATTAACTTCACATAGTGTCAATGTGGGCAGATCAGTAATATAGTTAATATAGTTAATTAAGTTTAGTAATTAAATTTCATTTGTATATTTAGTTTAATAACTCTGATCATAATGTTAGTGTCCCCAACTGAGCAAGCCAAGCCAAAGGCGACCAAAGGAACCGAAACTCCATCAGGGCATGATGGAGAAAAATAAACCTTAGAGAAACCAGACTCAGTTCTCCTCTGGCCTATTAACACACAGAGGAGGATTATTATTCTGGACACCGCACAGCTCAGAAATCATATTAGAGCAGAATATTCAAAGGATCGGAGTCATCCCGCGGGAGACTTTATTTAGGATGACTGTTGATGAGAAGAGACCAATACGACTGAAACAGTAGAGAGAACGTCACATCAGCTGACTTCCTAAACTCATGTTGATTTAGTCTGATCACCATTATGGAGATCAGTGTTTCCTTTGGTCGGCTCTTAAACTTCATTTATATTATTGGGATTATCTTCCTATTGATGCAGCGATGCAACACGAAATCACAGTTATTTGATTTTAAAGGAAGGGAAGTAATAAATAGTGTGCTTCTCAAAGGTGACCATACTACTAAATAAATCATTAACTAGTCTATTTCTAGTTGTATTGCTAACACTGTTATAACCTTGCCTTGCCTATTACCCTATCAATGACCAGCAGCTATATCACCCTGTAGCCCAAGACTGGTTTCCTAATCATCCCCCTCTCCTGATTGGCCTAATCACTCGGTCTCCTCTCCACCAATCAGCTGGTGTGTGGTGAGCGTTCTGGCACATTATGGCTGCCGTCGCATCATCAGGTGGTGCTGCTCGTTGGTGGTGGTTGAGGAGATTCCCCTTCTATGTAAATCTAACGAATTATATCACTTTTAATTTAAGTGAATTTAAAACATTCCTCAGTTAAACCCTTATCACTGTCAGATTTAGCTGTGCCTTTAATATATACACATTTAAGAAAGTGCTGTTTTATTGCCTTTTATCACATCAGATCGACACATGACTATATTACCCAGCAGGCCTGAACACGCACAGGATCATGTGGCGTGACGTGTGGAATCACATCCAATTTCCCCGAACGCAGTGACTGGAAATCGAGGTCACCTACTTTCTGCTTCATTCTTTCCCTGGCGTCTCTCGAGAGCATCTTATATAGAAGAAAAAGACAAAGACAAAGAGACGGAGATGAAGCCAGAGCGAGAGAGAGACGATAAGCTGAACTCTTCTGTTTCTCGACGGCGTCTCGCTGACATCTCGCGGCTCTAATGGCCCCGGGTCCTTTATCAGAACAGGATGTTGATTAGGGGCCCGAGACCGCTGGGAAAATCAATTCTCATTTCAGCGGGAAACATTCGTCTTTGGGCTCCACTGGCCTTTAGAAGCTGACGGCGCTCTGTGAGAGTTTGAGGACAGGACTGAAGCGCGGTTAAGGTGTTCGTCATTAGACAATACAGCCCATAATACACACCTATATCTGACCGACAGACGTGAACCTGCACAGTACAGCCCATAATACACACACATATCTGACCGACAGATGTGAACCTGCACCTCAACATCTGCGCTCTGTGTTTCTCTTTATGCTAATACTGTGCTCATGAATAAATCATAATCATATCTCAGCGTTCCTTTGCAGATCACACACTTCTCTGAGTACTAAAACTAAACGCACACTAAAAGAGTCTCTTCTGCTCACCAAGGCTGCATTTATTTTATTAAAGAATACAGTAAAAACAGTGAAATAATATTTAAATGTGAAACAGTTTGTCTTGACTTAAAAAAAAGTTATAAAATGTGCAATATCTGCCGCATTTAACGAGCCCCGCCACAAACAACATGTGTGTATTTGTCATTTAATGCTAATTATAATAATATTTTTCATTTAAGAATAATAAAAATAATATTAATTGTAATAAAATAAATCTAAGTAGTGAATATGATGATAAAAATGCATTCTAATAATTCTGACAAAACATAAGTATTATTGCTTTTAACAAAAACAGCATTTAAAGGCCAATACACACCGGCGTAACGTCACAAAACTAAATATGTAAGTTTACTGGGTGGTTGCCCTGCTCGCTTAATAAACAAACTCCAGCTGGTCCATGATAGATAGATAGATAGATAGATAGATAGATAGATAGATAGATAGATAGATAGATAGATAGATAGATAGATAGATAGATAGATAGATAGATAGATAGATAGATAGATAGATAGATAGATAGATAGATAGATAGATAGATAGATAGACAACAGACAGACAGACAGACAGACAGACAGACAGACAGACAGACAGACAGACAGACAGACAGACAGACAGACAGACAGACAGACAGACAGATAGATAGATAGATAGATAGATAGATAGATAGATAGATAGATAGATAGATAGATAGATAGATAGATAGATTGATTATTGTAATGCTCTACTGGGTGGTTGCCCTGCTCGCTTAATAAACAAACTCCAGCTGGTCCAAAACGCAGCAGCTCGAGTTCTTACTAGAACCAGGAAGTATGATCATATTAGTCCAGTTCTGTCAACACTGCACTGGCTCCCTATTAAACATCGCAGACATTTTAAAATCCTGCTTATTACTCAAAGCACTAAATGGTTTAGCTCCAGTACTTAAGCGAGCTCTTAACACATTATACTCCATCACGTCTATTGCGGTCTCTAAACTCTGGAATAGTCTTCCTAGCATTGTTCGGGAAGCAGACACACTCTGTCAGTTTAAATCTAGACTAAAAACACATCTCTTTACTATGGCACACACACAGAACATTATCAATTTATATTATTCACATCAGTTTAATGATTGTTAACTCATACATGAAGTTTTGATTGGTCAGGAGAGAGCAGTGGGCGGGCCATCCTAATGAGTGACAGTGAGTGCGTGTTGCATATTAATGAGATCAGATGGCTGAGATTCCAACAGGAGAGCCGTGTGTGTGTGTGTGTGTGTGTGTTCCCGTGGGAAGGCTCTCTCTACGCTTCACCGCTCAACAGGAAAAGGAAACAAGCTGCTGTCGGTGCTACAACAGATGAGAACAAACGGGGTCAAAGGTCAGGCATCTGCATAAGCTGATGTCAATTACATACTCATTTAAATATGCAAATGAGCACAAAACTGCTGGTTGTTTCTACGGCAGTTCTGAAGCAGGACTCTGTGACTAAGCGGAGGATTCTGGGTGATATGAACCACACACATAGACACACACACACACACACACACACACACACACACACACACACACACACACACACATGTTGGTCTATGTGGTTTACAGGGACTCTCCATAGGCGTAATGGTTTTTATACTGTACAAACCGTATTTTCTATCCCCTTACACTGCCCCTAAACCTACCCATCACAGGAAACATTCTGCATTTTTACTTTCTAAACATCATTTAGTATGTTTTTAAGGCCATTTGATTTATGAGGACATTTGATATGTCCTCATAAACCACATTTATAGTGTAATACCAGTGTAATACCCATGTAGTTATACAAATTTGTGTCCTCATAAACCACATAAACAGGCTCACATAGACACACACACATAGACACACACACACACACACACACACACACACACACACCTGCACCTGCAGACACCTGCACAAGCCGAGACATCAGAACCATACAAGTCTAGAGCTGTGATCATGTGACCTCTCAGCATCATGTGACCTCTCTGCATCATGTGACCTCTCAGCATCATGTGACCTCTCTGCATCATGTGACCTCTCAGAGGTCATGATTTACTCTGAACCTTGAGTTATTGAAGCGTTATTACGTCATTGAGCAACTCTATAACTCTAAGGATAACTACAATGAGGAACGATAGCTTTATGACAGCTGATTAACCATACGGTCATTCTCAGCCAATCAGAACCCATCCTGCTTTAAGAGCTCCAGCATTTAAAGAGACAGACAACAAACTGCAGCTAATGTGGTCCATCCATCCATCATCCATCCATCCACCGATCCATCCATCCATCCATCCATCCATCCACCCACCCACCCATCCATCCACCCATCCACCCACCCACCCATCCATCCATCCATCCATCCATCCATCCATCCATCCATCCATCCATCCATCCATCCATCCATCCATTCATCCATCCAACTATCCATCCATCCATCCCTCCATCCACCCACCCATCCATCCACCCATCCACCCACCCATCCATCCATCCATCCATCCATCCATCCATCCATCCATCCATCCATCCATCCATCCATCCATCCATCCACCCATCCACCCACCCATCCAACCATCATCCATCATCCCTCCCTCATCCATCCATCCATCCATCATCCCTCCCTCATCCATCCATCCATCCATCATCCCTCCCTCATCTATCCATCCATCCATCATCCCTCCCTCATCCATCCATCCATCCATCCATCCATCCATCCATCCATCATCCCTCCCTCATCCATCCATCCATCATCCATCCCTCATCTATCCCTCCCTCCCTCTATCTAGAGCTGATAATTGCTGTACTGCCATCCTCAGAGGACAGGGACCGTCTGTCCGAGTCCAGATGCCGGCTGACCCGTCTGAAGATCTCCTGACCTTCCCTCAGACTGATGTCTTTGTCGAGAGCCGTTCCGCGAGGTGTGTGTGTGTGCTCAGTGTGTGCATCTGTGTGCGCAGCAGCTCCGCATGTCAATGGCCCCGTGCGGCCCGGGGGAATTAATTAGACTGAACCGAGAGCCACAGCACAGCAATGAGACACACCAGAGCGTCTCTGAGCTCTCTCTCTCTCTCTCTCTCTCTCTCTCTCTCTCTCTCTCTCTCTCTCTCTCTCTCTCTCTCTCTCTCTCTCTCTCTCTCTCTCTCTCTCTCTCTCTCTCTCTCTCTCTCACTCACACACACACACATCTGGTTCACTATCTTTGTGGGGACATTCCATAGGCGTAATGGTTTTTATACAGTACAAACCGTATTTTCTATCCCCCTACACTGCCCCTAAACCTACACACACACACACACACACACACACACACACACACACACACACACACACACACACACACACACACACACACACACACACCCTAATGTGATTTCTGACATACATCTGGTCCAAACTCAAGCTTATTCTGACCAACAATCCCGACTGAGACCCAATCCAGCAGCAGAAGATCTTTCTGTTAGATCGACACGCCTAACGTCTTGTGTAATTATGCATTATGAGAGCCTCTCCATCATGGAGGATGAGACACTGCTCTCTGATTGGTTCAGATATCCTCCCAAAGGTTTGATGCTGAAACTGAAGGACATTCCTGATGACGGCCCGTCTCTGAACACACACCCACTCAGTGGAGCTTGTGTAACGCTTTCTGTGCGGCCGTCTTCACGTCTCAGTCTCATTCACGCTGTCTTCCCTCTTTTTGATCTCTGCGAGCATAAAAGGAAACGAGAAGAAGTGGGAAAAAGAAAGAGCGATTGTGCCAGTGTTCCTTTACATAACAGAGGGATGCTGGCGCTGCAGTCTGGGAACTTTTAATTGGTGCTCGGATTTCACTGCGGATGAACACAGCCGGACTGATGCACACCTGGAGCTGATGCTGACACACACACACACACGCACGCACACACACGCACACACACACACACACACTTTAAGTTTTTAATCATTCGTAAATTGCTTCATTGATTTTGTGCCGCTCTGCCGTCAGGATAATTGCTCCATAACGTCCTTGATTGTGTCAGAGTAATTAAGAACCTCGGAAACACCAAATATCGACCAGCCTCACCGGCGTCACTAGCGTTAACTAGAGCTGGTCAATAGGTCAAAAATCAGTCGCTCAGATATTTCTGAAAGAGTCTCTTCTGCTCACCAAGGCTGCATTTATTTGATCAAAAATACAGTAAAAATTTCGAAATAGTGATCAGTTTAATGTGTCGGAAAAAAAAGCGGGAGTTGGCGTCATAAAGGGGATCAATGGGGGTCTAAGTTCAACAGTTTTCAACTACATATCCAAATAAAATGAATTACTAAATTAACTGTCTCAACTATAATACTGATCTGCCAACATTGTCTCTCTCTGATAAATTAAAATAAGCTGATAACATCACTGTTTACTCCAGAACGACTGTACAGCCCAATCTAATTCTGCTGCAGTATTGTCCTGTTTAACACTGAAGCTGCTCTGACACAATCGACACTGGAGAAGAGAGATATAAATAAAGCTGACAGTGATGCTGCATCACCCTCAGACTCTCCTGCATTTCAGCCAGCGGTTTAACATCAATGAGGAGATACGAGCCATTCTGTTTCGAAACACTATGAGTTCTTCATCAGATTATGATTGGGCGATATTCTCTGCTATCATTACAGACATATCTGCATGACACGGACTCAGAGAAAAACAGATGTGTGTCTGTGCTGAGCAGATGCTCTGCTGTATTTGCAGATATAATGATACGCGCATGTGAGTTTGATTAAATAATTGTCTCGTATTTCAAATGTCTAAATTCAAGATTTTAAGTATCTGGCAACCACCTACATCATCCTACAATTCCCACAAGATCCTATTAACCATACAGAAAAGTGCAATAAACCACTCACCATGCTGTATCTTCATAACTGCATGGTGACCCCCTGGCAACAACCCAGAATACCCCCTGGCAACACACTCAGAACACTTTAGCAACTGCACTGCAAACCCCAACAATAAACTACCTTAAATACACAGAACACAATAAACCACCCTGAACACTCGAGTCGAGGCAGATAATGTGAAATAAACCCCTCAAAATACTTAGAAACTGCATAGCAACACCCTGGCAACCATCCATAGAACCCTAAAATCCCCACAACACCATACAACTCCCATAACACCCCACTAACTCATTAGCAATGTGCAAAAAAAAACACTCCGAACATCTTAGCGACTGTATAGCAACACCCTAACAACCACTCAAAACACCATAAAATACCCAGATCACCATAAACCCCAAGTAATTCTTCAGCTTCTGCATAGCAAAACTCTAACTGCCACCATGAACACCCTAAAATAAACCACCCTGAACACCCTAGTAACAGCAGAGCAATGTGAAATAAGCCACTTAGAATACTAAGAAACTCCATAGCAAGACCCTGGCAACCATCCATAGAACCCCTTAAATACCCACAGCACCATAAAACACCTGCAACACCCCAGTAACTAATTAGCAATGTGAAATAAATTACCCAGAACACCCTAGTAAATGCATAGCAAGGTTAATAAATTACTCAGAACACTGTAGTAATAGCTTAACAACACCCTGGCAACCATCCACAACACCCTGAAATACCAGAAACCCCATACAACACTGAAAACACTAGTAACTGCATAGCAATGTGCAATAAACCACTGAAAACACATTAGCAACACACTAACAACAAACATCCTAAGGTACCCAGAACACCCTTATAACAACATAGCAATGTGAATATATTACTCAGAACTGTTTAGCATCTGCATCATCTGCATAGCAACACCCTGGAAACCATATACAACAACCTAAAAGAACAGAACTCAATAAAACACACAGAACACCTTAGTAACTACATAGCATTGTGCAATAAACCACTCTGAACATCTTAGCAACTGCATAGCAACACCCTAACGACAACCTAAAACACTCTAAAATACCTAAATCACCTTAAACCACCAGAACACTGAAGGAACTGCATACAATTTTGAATTAATTACACAGAACACTTTAGCAACTGCATAGCAACACCCTAACAACCTCTCAAAACACCCTAAAATACCAAGAACCCCATAAACCCCCCAGAAATTTGAATAAATTACTCAGAACACTTTAGCAAATGCATAGCAACACGCTGGCAACCATCAACAACACCCTAAAGTACTAGAACCCCATAAAACACCCAAAACATGCTAGTAGCTGCATTGAATTGTGAATAAATTACTCAGAACACTTTAGCAAATGCATAGCAACATGCTGGCAACCATCCAGAACACCTTAATAACTGAATAGCAACACCTTAGCAACCACCTACAACACCCTCAAATACCCTAGTAACTGCATAGCAATGTTAATAAATTACTCAGAACATTTCAAGAACTGGATAGCAACACCCTGGCAACCACCTACAACACCCCAAAATACCCAAAACACCCTAACAACTGCATAGCAACCTGCTATAGACCATTTTCAAACACTTAGCAATGCCCAGGCCATTGTGGTGGCTAGTCTCATACAGAAGGGAACATTTACTTCCGAAAGTGTCAACATTATGGTATGAATACAACATTTAACGTAACTTACGATCTTTTAAAGCATTTATACATTTTGAGCAATGTTAATTTCTACATGCTAACACATTACAAGTTCCATAAGTATTATTTTTGTAATAATTAGTTATGAAATAATATGAACTGAAAAGAACAATAGCGAATTTATGATTTGACAAGCAATATTAATATATGCACTTAATAAAATACTCAGAACATTTAAACAACTGGATAGCAACACCCAGGCAACCATCCAGAACACCTTAATAGCTGCATAGCAACACCCTAGCAACCACTTACAAAACCCTATTAACTACATTGCAATGTTTATAAATTACTCAGAAAACTTAAACAACTGCATAGCAACACCCTAGCAACCATCTACCTTAAATGGTTAATTCGTATTGATCAATGATTCGGATCGCCAATATCTCGTGATTTCAGCAGTTTGACACGCAATCCGAATCATGAATCGATTCGCTGATTCATAACCGTTTGAATCTTTATTTGAGGATTGAACACAAACGCGGAAGAGAAGCCAATGCTGAATAAAGTCGTAGTTTTTGTTATTTTTGGACCCAAATGTATTTTGGATGCATCAAGAGACTCTAATTAACCCACTGATGTCTCATATGGACTACTGTGATGATGTTTTTATTCCCTTTCTGGACATGGACAGTATAGTGTGCATACACTTGCATACGCTCTCGGACTAAATATAAAATATCTTAAACTGTGTGTGAAGATGAGTGGAGGTCTTACGGGTGTGGAGCGACATTAGGGGGAGGAGTTAATGACAGACATTTCATTTTTGGCTGAACTAACCCTTTAATAACTGCATAGCAACACCCTAGCAACCACCCACAACACCCTAAAATACCCAGAACACCCTAGTAACTGCATAGCAACACCCTAGCAACCACCTACAACACCCTAAAATACCCAGAACACCCTATTAACTGCATAGCAACACCCTAGCAACCCCCTACAACATCCTAAAATACCCAGAACACCCTAGTAACTGCATAGCAACACCCTAGCAACCACCTACAACACCCTAAAATACCCAGAACACCCTAGTAACTGCATAGCAACACGCTAGCGACCACCTACAACACCCTAAAATACCCATAACACCCTAGTAACTGCATAGCAACACCCTAGCAACCCCCTACAACATCCTAAAATACCTAGAACACCCTAGTAACTGCATAGCAACACCCTAGCAACCCCTACAACATCCTAAAATACCCAGAACACCCTAGTAACTGCATAGCAATGTATGAAATAATATTAATTGAAACGTACAATAGGGGATTTATGATTTAACAAGCTAAATTAATAGATGGACTTATAGCTAGCTAATGAAAATACAATAAACATGCTGAGGTTATTTCCTCTGCTCAGCTGATGAAGTGCATGTTAAGGACACGGTTTAACATGAACGGACGCTGCTCTGTAAAACACCATCCTTTCACACATCAGCAGCTCCATCCACGCAGAAACACCACGCCATCCGTCCAGGTGCGAGACCTTCGCCCAGTCTGAGCGTGTGTCACGCTGAGGCCGGTAATTATGGCTCACGTCTGTAATTAACCGTCCAGAGCGACACACAGTCACTCGGAAATCACATGACGTTACACACACAGTTTCAGAACCTGTATCATTTTCTGCTTTATTTTCTATTTTTATTAATGCCAGTTGGGCTTGCGTTACTTGATCAGGAGTGTGTGTTGGGCGTGAATAAGTCTGACCGCAGGAACTCTTTCACTCCTTCATGTTAAAGAAAAGAGACACACACAGAGACTGGAGCGCTGAAAAACAGCACTAACTTTAGTAAAATAAAATCTAAACATTTCTACATCAAGATTCATTTACTGGAGAAGCGAAAGGACGCACAATATTAAGTCTAGTTTTCAGATGAAGTGCACCGAAAGGAAGTGAGTTCATGCTTAAAAGAGAAGAGAAGAAACGAGTGACCACAAACATGTGGAGGATACTTTGACACACTCGTCTCCGACTGATGACTGAACACTTTCTGATTTAAAGAAGCATTTACCGTATGTGTGTTGTGACAAGCACTGTACAAATAAACTGAAGAGAAGTGAAACAGGCACACGGGGGCATAAAGGCCGTGACTCGAGGCCGTCGCTACGCAGCTGATGTGTGTGTGTGTTTGTGTGTGTTTGTTTGTGTCAGTCGTGAGACGACTGCGGGGAACTGCTTCACTAAACAGCGTCAACACACTTCAACGCCAAGGAGACCAGATGAGACACAACACAGACTGAAACACACACACACACACACCGGCAGAAACCACACACACACACACACACACACACACACACACACACACACACACACACACACACACACACACACACATACCAGCAGAAACCACACACACACCGGCAGAAACCACACACACACCAGCAGAAACCACACACACACTGGCAGAAACCACACACACACACACCGGCAGAAACCACACACACACACACACACACACACCGGCAGAAACCACACACACACCGGCAGAAACCACATGCACACACTGGCAGAAACCACACACACACACCGGCAGAAACCACACACACACCGGCAGAAACCACATGCACACACTGGCAGAAACCACACACACACACCGGCAGAAACCACACACACACACCAGCAGAAACCACACACACACCAGCAGAAACCACACACACACCAGCAGAAACCACACACACACACCGGCATAAACCACACACACACACACACCGGCAGAAACCACACACACACACACCAGCAGAAACCACACACACACCTGCAGAAACCGCACACACACCGGCAGAAACCACACACACACCAGCAGAAACCAAACACACACTGGCAGAAACCACACACACACTGGCAGAAACCACACACACACACCGGCAGAAACCACACACACACACACACACACACACACACACACACTCACACACTGGCAGAAACCACACTCACACACTGGCAGAAACCACACACACACACACACACCGGCAGAAACCACACACACACCAGCAGAAACCAAACACACACTGGCAGAAACCACACACACACACTGGCAGAAACCACATGCACACACCAGCAGAAACCAAACACACACTGGCAGAAACCACACACACACACCGGCAGAAACCACACACACACACACACACACACACACACACTCACACACTGGCAGAAACCACACTCACACACTGGCAGAAACCACACACACACACACTGGCAGAAACCACACTCACACACCGGCAGAAACCACACACACACACACATACCGGCAGAAACCACACACACACACTGGCAGAAACCACACACGCACCGGCAGAAACCACACACACACCAGCAGAAACCACACACACACACACAAACACACCGGCAGAAACCACACACACACCCACACCGGCAGAAACCACACACACACCCACACCGGCAGAAACCACACACACACACCGGCAGAAACCACACACCAGAAAAAAAAATCACACACCGGCAGAAAACACACACCAGCAGAAACCACACACACACCAGCAGAAACCACACACACACACCGGCAGAAACCAAACACACACACACACACCGGCAGAAACCACACACACACCGGCAGAAACCACACACACACACACCGGCAGAAACCACACACACACACACACCGGCAGAAACCACACACACACCGGCAGAAACCACACACACACCAGCAGAAACCACACACACACCAGCAGAAACCACACACACACACACACCGGCAGAAACCACACACACACACACACACACACCGGCAGAAACCACACACACACACACCGGCAGAAACCACACACACACCTGCAGAAACCACACACACACACAGGCAGGAACCACACACACACCGGCAGAAACCACACACACACACACCAGCAGAAACCACACACACACCGGCAGAAACCATACATACACCGGCAGAAACCACACACACACACACCGGCAGAAACCACACACACACACACCGGCAGAAACCACACACACACCGGCAGAAACCACACACACACCAGCAGAAACCACACATACACTGGCAGAAACCACACACACACACCGGCAGAAACCACACACACACTGGCAGAAACCACACACACACTGGCAGAAACCACACACACACACCAGAAGAAACCAAACACACACTGGCAGAAACCACACACACACACCGGCAGAAACCACACACACACCGGCAGAAACCACACACACACCGGCAGAAACCACACGCACACACTGGCAGAAACCACACATACACACCGGCAGAAACCACACACACACACACCGGCAGAAACCACACACACACCGGCAGAAACCACACACACACTGGCAGAAACCACACACACACTGGCAGAAACCACACACACACTGGCAGAAACCACACACACACACTGGCAGAAACCACACACACACACCGGCAGAAACCACACACACACACCGGCAGAAACCACACACACACTGGCAGAAACCACACACACACTGGCAGAAACCACACACACACTGGCAGAAACCACACACACACCGGCAGAAACCACACACACACACCGGCAGAAACCACACACACACTGGCAGAAACCACACACACACTGGCAGAAACCACACACACACACCGGCAGAAACCACACACACACCGGCAGAAACCACACACACACACCGGCAGAAACCACACACACACTGGCAGAAACCACACACACACCAGCAGAAACCACACACACACACACCGGCAGAAACCACACACACACTCGTAAAAACCACACGCACACACTGGCAGAAACCACACACACACATACCGGCAGAAACCACACACACACACCGGCAGAAACCACACACACACTCGTAGAAACCACACACTGGCAGAAACCACACACACACCAGCAGAAACCACGCACACACACCAGCAGAAACCACACACACACACACCGGCAGAAACCACACACACTCACCGGCAGAAACCACACAAACTGAAATACACACACCGGCAGAAACGACACAAACTGAAACACACACACACACACCAGCATTAACACGACATAACGCCTGTCCCATTTGTACTGGTGTTTACTAGCGTGCAGAACACACTGCCTTTGGAGATACTTCTTCTACTACTAATAATGATAAATAAATATTAAAGTGAATTACTCTCGGTTGCAGCGAGTAGAACGGTCAATCTAGGGAGCTCTAATCTGATTGGCTGACTCCAGTAAAGCTGGGTAGAAAATGTCTACAAGGCGTCAGATTGATAAGGCAACGAATGTGAGGAAGACCTGATGATTGCATTTCCTTAGTGATGTTTTCGTCCGCTGAAGCAGATGCGGATTCACAGCAGCTGTGCTCATATGTGTTCACCCCCCCCCCCTACACACACACACACTCAATCATTAAATACAAATATTACTGTGTCTTGTGTAAGATGTTAGTATATTACACTTTATTACTAAAAGTGTACACTATATTGCCAGAGGTATTGGGCTGAGTTTAGGTGTTCAATCCGTGCATATGCCAAATATTGTCTCATTTTAGATTTCATGAGAGATACACATTCCAAAAACGTTGGGACAGGTAGCATGACAGGTGTCATCCGGACTAAAGAGGACAAGGACAACCCAAGTTGTTCTCAGCGCTCAGTCCAGAAGCTGATCTCTGATGGTCTGGGGTTCATGAGTGTGTGTAGCATGGGCAGCTTACACATCTGGAAAGGCCATCAATGCTGAAAGATCTATCCAAGTTCTAGAGCAACATCTGCTCCATCCAGACGGCGTCTCTTTCAGGGAAGACCTTGCATTCTCCAACATGACAATGCCAGAGCACACACTGCATCATTTACAGCATCATGGCTGCGCAGAAGAAGGATCCGGCACTGAAATGGCCAGCCTGCAGTCCAGATCTTTCACCATTAGAAAACATTTGGCGCATCATAAAGAGGAAGATGCGATAAAGAAGACCTAAGACAGTTGAGCAACTAGAAGCCTGTATTAGACAAGAATGGGACAACATTCCTATTCCTAAACTTGAGCAGCTCGTCTCCTCAGTCCCCAGACGTTTGCAGACTGATATAAAAAGAAGAGGGGATGACACACATTGAGATGTTGTTGATGCCATGAAATTTAAAATCAACTTATTTTCCCCTTAAAATTATACATTTTCTCAGTTTAAACATTTGATATGTCATCTATGTTGTATTCGGAATAAAATGTTGAACTTTGAATCTTCCACATCACTGCATTCTGTTTTTATTCACAATTTGTACAGTGTCCCAACTTTTTGGGTACCTGGTTTGTAAATATTCCACGCTCAACTGTTAGTGGGATTATAACAAAGTGGAAGCCATTGGGAACAACAGCAACTCAGCCACGAAGTGTTAAATCCCAGAGCAGGGTCAGCGCATGCCGAGGGTCACAGTGCGCAGAAGTCTCCACCTTTCTGCAGAGTCAACAGCTCCAGACCTCCAGACTTCTGTGGCCTTCAGATGAGCTCAAGAACAGCGGAGAGAGCTTCATGGAATGGGTTTCCATGGCCGAGCAGCTCATCCAAGCCTTACATCACCAAGAGCAATGCAAAGCGTGGGATGCAGTGGAGTAAAGCAGCCGCCACTGGACTCTAGACTACAGTTTGCTGGAGAGGGGATTATGGGGTGGGGATGTTTTTCAGGGGTTGGCCTCTTAGTTCCAGTGAAAGGAACTCTTAATGCTTCTCCAAGACATTTTGGACAATTTCACGCTCCTGACTTTGTGGGATCAGTTTGTGGACGACCCCTTCCTGTCCCAGCATGACTGCGCTCCAGTGCACAAAGCGTCGCTCCATAAAGACATGGATGAGGAGTTTGGTGTGGAGGAACTGGACTGGCCTGCACAGAGTCCTGAGCTCAACCCGATAGAACAGCTTTGGGATGAATTAGAGCGGAGACTGAGAGCCAGGCCTTCTCGTCCAACATCAGTGCCTGACCTCACAAATGAGCTTCTAGAAGAATGGGCAAAAATCCCCATAAACACACTCCTAAACCTTGAGGAAAGCCTTCCTAGAAGAGCTGGAGCTGTTAGAGAGGGTGGGCCGACTCCATATTAAACCCTACGGATTAAAAATGGGGAGCTCATGTGTGTGTGAAGGCGGGCGTCTTCATGAAGGATGTGAATCTGTACAAAGGAAATTTAATACTGAAAGCTGAGGCTATAAATGCACAAGCTAGCTCAGAATATTAATACATCTACACTAGTATATACTAAAACACATGCGTACAGAATATAAAAAAGAGGGTTTAGGCGCTTTTGATACAAAAACACAGACGACAAGCATTAATGCATTTACTTTGCTAAAGAGAGCGTCTCTACACTCCACATGACAGATGTGTGTGTGTGGTTCACACAGAGCTTCATGTCTGTAGAGATCCTTCTAGAGCCGCTCACACACTGCAGAATCAGCGAGAATCGTCTCTATAATGACTGACGTCTAACTCTGATATGCATCAACACACACACACACACAGACACACACACACACACACACACACACACACACACACACACACACACACACACACACACACACACACACACACACACACACACACACACACACACACACACACACTGCCCCTAAACCTACCCATCACAGGAAACATTCTGCATTTTTACTTTCTCAAAAAAACTCCTCCTGTGTGATTTATAAGATGTTTTCCTCATGGGGACCTAAACATGTCCCCACAAGGATTTTGGATATTGCCATCTCTGTGGGGACATTTTGTACCCATAATGTAGGGATTACCAGCCCACACACACACACACACACACACACAGGACTTCACCGTCTCCGCTGAGCGCTTTAGCACAGGATTACTGCGATTAGTGTGTGTTAGTGTCGTTGTTTCACCTGCAGCGGCTCAAAATGCTCTAGATTGTTGCCAACAATCATTTCATTCGCTGCAGAGGCACGCGTGTTCATTAACATGCATGAGATGAGAGAGGAATAAAACAAACATCAGGTGCAGAGCCACGAGACTGAGAGGAAGAGAAGAACGAACACAGAACCACAGCAAACTCCACAGTACAGTACACACTCGACCTCGAGCTGCCCAAACTCACAATGGGAAACTCAATGGACAAGGAGGAGCTGATGCATTCTGGGAGTTAAAAACACCCTCAGACCCGCTGGAGAACACCTGAAGATCGGTTGCTACGGGCAACCAGACCAAAAGAGTGTGTGTGAGAGTGTGTGTAGGTGTGGTTTCACACAGAGCTTGAAACCAGGACTATTAGATCACAGCTGAATTTAATGAGAATGTCTTAAAGATTTCATGACCGTGTCATCATATGATTGCACACGCGTGTGCTGCAGTTAAACACACATTCTGAACACCATTAATCACACTGTTTTTTCTCCGTGAAAACCTTCAGATGCCGATGTGCAGCGACTCTTTCTCTCTCCAGTAATGTATTCACGGAGGCGATGCCCGCAGGCACATAATTACTGATTCTGTCTAGATAATTAATTCAGGGCTGTGTTAGAAATGACACATGCCACCTCCACACACACACAGAATCAAGCACACACACACACACACACACACACACACACACACACACACACACACACACACACACACACACACAGACTCAAACACACACACACACACACACACAGACTCTCACACTCACTCACTCACACTCTCTCACTCACACTCACACACTCACTCACTCACTCACACTCACACTCACTCACTCACTCACACACTCACTCACTCACTCACTCACACTCACTCACACTCACTCACTCACTCACTCACTCACACTCACTCACACTCACTCACTCACTCACTCACTCACTCACTCACTCACTCACTCACTCACTCACTCACCGACTCACTCACTCATTCACTCACTCACTCTCTCACACACTCACTCACTCACACACTCTCTCACTCACTCACTCACTCACTCACTCACTCACTCACTCACTCACTCACTCACTCACTCACTCACTCTCTCACTCACACTCTCACTCACACACTCTCACTCACACACTCTCACACTCTCACTCTCTCACTCACTCTCTCACTCACACTCACTCACTCACACTCACTCACTCACACTCACTCACACTCACTCACACTCACTCACTCACACTCTCTCACTCACACTCTCTCACTCACTCACACTCACTCACTCACTCTCTCTCTCACTCACTCTCTCACTCACACTCTCACTCTCTCACTCACTCTCTCACTCACACTCACTCACTCACACACTCTCTCACTCACACTCACTCACTCACACTCTCTCACTCACACACTCTCTCACTCACACTCACTCACACACTCTCTCTCTCACTCACTCTCTCACTCACACACTCTCTCACTCACTCTCTCACTCACACACTCTCTCACTCACACTCTCACACACTCACTCTCTCACTCACTCTCTCACTCACACACTCTCTCTCTCACACACTCTCTCACTCACACTCTCACACCTCACTCTCTCACTCTCTCACTCACACTCTCACACACTCACTCTCTCACTCACACTCTCACACACTCACTCTCTCACTCACTCTCTCACTCACACACTCTCTCACTCACACACTCACTCTCTCACTCTCTCACTCACTCACTCACTCACTCTCTCACTCACACACTCACTCCCTGAAGATTTTTCTATCAAACTGAAGACGCAGACACGAGAGACTCAGATTTTATTTACTCTTAATGACAAGAACAAATTAAATTAGCATGCAGCCTTTGAATTTAAATAATGTAAGAGCTACAGGAGCTTCATCCTACACACAGAGCATACACACACCAGCTGGTTCAATTTAGAGGATCCGTTCGTTCAGCCAGTTTAAACTGTCTATCCATCAGAAAATCCTGAAATAAAGTGTGTGAGGGTTCATGTCCATCAGGTGAGTGTGTGTAGACATCAGTCGTCTGAAGGAGATTATCAGGTTCAGTCTGGAGACGACAGATTTAATCAGAGACTCATAAACACAATCGTAATGCTCTACATCGCCGTCAATGCAAATAAACGAAGAAGAAATGCTTAAACTTAAACTAACGCCTGTGAATCTACTGGCCATTAAAACAAAGATGAATCCTTATTAAAGCCGCAGGAGTTATTCAGTCTGGAGCAGCGAGGGACTGTTCTCTGTCTACTGCTGTTTTATTAACATTAATGACACAGGAATATTAGGCTGCTGTCACTTTAAGAGCGAATGCACGGATCCAATACACGGACACACACACATTTCATTTTTCAACTTAAGACAAAACTGATAAAACTGAGTACAAGGAGACCTGCCAAGATGGGCCTTTTGAGAATTTAGTTTGAATGTCTGTTCGAGCGCAAGAACACGAGTAAAGAATTGAGTAGTCATGGCTTGAATACTTCTGATGATGAGGCTTGCGTGATAATGTTAAGTTGCTAATGTTCATGATTTCACAATTTTGGATTGTTCAAATTCATAAAACTTTGTTCAGTCAACTGGCGAGTGACAACATTTAATATAAATCACCAACACCAGCATTTACTTTATGGATGGATGGATGGATGGATGGATGGATGAACAGAATGATAGATAGAACGATATATGAACACTTCATCTGACAGAATGTTTAAAAATCGTACAAAAATGTTCTTAAAAATCTTCTTTTCAGAGCTTCTGTTCCACGTGACAGACACTAAAGCCTCTGAAATCATCTGCGGACACAAGCTCAATATTCCCAACTCAAGCTATATTCCCACCGCACGGGAGCTCCAGGCAGGCCTGACACCCCATCAGATCAGACCTTCTGATGAGTCAGTCTCCAGCAGCAGTGTGAGCGCGAGTACACCCGGTAAACACACACACACACACACCCCGCAGAGGATGATGAAATATCTCCATGATGCTCACAGAGAGGCCGACTCCATATGGACTTGCATCAGCAAACGCTGCAGAAACTGCGCCCAAGAACACGGGCAGCAAAACCCACACCGACACTGACAGACAGAGGCAAAACACAGCCATCCAGTCACACCAACACCGCAGGAGCACCGGTCAAGAGCTGTCACATACTGCATTCATGAGAGAAACCAGACGACTCAAACACAGGAGAGACCCAGAGAACAGGGAACATTGTGTCAAGGCTCTCTCACAGCCACCAACAAACCTTTCATTAATAGAACATTCAGACAAACTTATCTGGTCTTTTAGCCTAGAAATCTAGACGCTCCCTAGCAGGAGGCAAATCTAATCTGCAGCCAGGGTAGGCTACAACATATACATTTAATCATTTAGCTTTTATCCAAAGCACCTTAAAAAAAGAGGAGAGCAATAGAAGCAACGAAACAAGGGCAACAACCTGCAAGGGCTATAAGAAGTCTCAGATAATGGAGCACAGTACACAATTGTTCTTTTTTTCTCAGACAAACAAAAGGGCAAATTGTAATTGGATAGTTAAGGGTTAGTCTTTATTGGTCAGGTGCAGTTGGAAAAGATGTGTCTTAAGATGGTTTTTGAAAATGGCTACAGACTCAGCAGCACGAGTTGAGATCGGCAGGTCGTTCCACCAGATGGGAACGGTCCAGGAAAATGTCCGTGAGAGAGATGTCATGCCCCTTTGGGATGTGTGTGTGTGTGTGTGTGTGTGTGTGTGTGTTTGAGAGAGAGAGATTTCATGCCCCTTTGGGATGTGTGTGTGTGTGTGTGTGAGAGAGAGAGAGATTTCATGCCCCTTTGGGATGGAACCACGAGGCGTCATTCACTTGCAGAACACAAGCTTCTGGAGGGTGTGTAAGTCTGAACAAGCGAGTATATTTGTGCAGAGCCAGTGGTTGCTTTGTAGGCGAGCACCAGTGCCGATAAACTCTCTGTTAGCTTGTTAGATGGAAAAAACTAACTCTGGTCAGTCCAAAAACATAATGTATAGAGTCGGTGGGTGGGCTTCACATAATGACAGCAGAGTTGTGGAGGTTCTGTGTGCTAATGGTAAACACAGGAGCTAGAGAACGGCGGTCTTTCAAAACGGTTTGGACCGCGACTCTGGAAGACTTGGAGTTAAGCTTTTCTCTGAGAAAAGAACAAAGAACGGCACTGAAGTCATTCTTAAGAAGGGAAGATGTGTTAGGAGTTTAGTCGACCGGATACAGCGAATGTTTAACCTTTAAACTAGTTCCGCTTTACCTTCTTGTAAACTCCACCTGTTTGGCCCAAGGAAGGAATCCAACAGCTGGTCGAAGGAATCCTGCGTGTTCGTCTTTTCGGGCGCTTCTATAAAGGACACTGTAATTTATTAAAGTGTGAAGATCCAATTTTAAATCTGACTCCATGTTTTAATTTAATCTGACTCTAATTGTATGTAGTTTCCTTGAGTTTGTTACATTTATAAATTACGGCTGATCGTATGATTAGTTGTGATTTAATTTAGATCTTTGATCTCTCTGAGTATCTCTACTTCTCACTATCTTCGTTCATCAAGGGACCCGATATCTCTTAGAGATATGTTTCGCGAATTACATTCTCAAACACAGACGAGCCGGTTCTGATATTAGTCAGAGGATTGCAGAGTGAATATTTTACCTTTAAGTGGTTGCGCCTGCTTACTCATCTTAAAGCATAATGGGAATAATAATCACAGGGACTACAACTTGCTAATACAGTGACAGTCAGAAATCAGATTATCGCTAATGTGGTGCTCCATGCTCCCTCCATTGCGTCCTGCTGTTTGATCTATCGCCGAGACAACGTTTGCGGAAATACCAGACTCCGTTTGATCGTACTAAAAGAAGCGGCCTTAGAATAATACAAGATTAATCAAAGTAAATGTTTATTTAGCCAGGCAAAATCATCAAAATATAGTCAAATTAAAAGACAATGATACACAACTGATCAGCATACAATGTTACTCAAGTATAAAATAGTATATACATAGTTTCAAAGAGTCATCATTTACCTGGCTTCTAGAAACACACGGGAACAGTGTGGGAAGTTCTGGATACAGATGCTTCCTTGAGCGGTTTGCTCCTTTCCCTTAAATACTCCCCCAGATCAAAGAACAATAAACATTTAGCACCCAAATATTTATGCAGATCTTGGTTCTTTTCTCAGACCCAAATGGTCCCACCTATCCTGGGGCCTGACAGCAAATGTTTATCAAAAGATCTTTATGAGCATCTCCCACACCAGAGGAACAAACCCGGAATGTCCTTCTTTTACGACCTGTTTTACTAGAGCTGGAATGTCACCAGTTCCCCTGATGTGAGAATGAAACCTGTTTACCAATCACACCAAAAGTCTTTGTATTGACCATACAGAAACAGCTTGTGGCAGTATCTGTGATATTTGCATGTGACCCAGAGGGTGAGAGGGTCATATCTCGGCAGGGGTGAGGAAATAGGATTGGGCCAGATGCAGTCTTGTTTACTCTTGCATTCAGATAGTGAAGTTTTATTGTCTTTATTGTCTTTATTGCAGCTTTAATCCCTTTAGTTTGTTCTCAGGTGAAATCCATTCTTACATTCTTCATTGGTCTGGTTGGTTGAAGCGCTATCCTATCGCATGCAGAGGGAATTTGAAAGACAACCGTTTATTCTGCGTCTTGGATTGAGCCCTGCTAATGTTGTGTTCCAAGAACCAACATCTGGATTTGGCTTGTTCAGAGAACATCGCACAACACTCAGAGAACGCTCTAGAGTAACGCTCAGAGAACGCTCTAGAGTAACGCTCAGAGAACACTCTAGAGTAACGCTCAGAGAACGCTCTAGAGTAAAGCTCAGAGAACGCTCTAGAGTAACGTTCAGAGAACACTCAAGAGTAACGCTCAGAGAACACTCTAGAGTAACGCTCAGAGAACACTCTAGAGTAACGCTCAGAGAACACTCTAGAGTAACGCTCAGAGAACACTCTAGAGTAACGCTCAGAGAACACTCTAGAGTAACGCTCAGAGAACACTCTAGAGTAACGCTCAGAGAACACTCTAGATATAACGCTCAGAGAACACTCTAGAGTAACGCTCAGAGGACACTCTAGAGTAACGCTCAGAGAACACTCTAGAGTAACGCTCAGAGAACACTCTAGAGTAACGCTCAGAGAACACTCTAGATATAACGCTCAGAGAACACTCTAGAGTAACGCTCAGAGGACACTCTAGAGTAACGCTCAGAGAACACTCTAGAGTAACGCTCAGAGAACACTCTAGAGTAACGCTCAGAGAACACTCTAGAGTAACGCTCAGAGAACGCTCTAGAGTAACGCTCAGAGAACGCTATAGAGTAACGCTCAGAGAACACTCTAGAGTAACGCTCAGAGAACACTCTAGAGTAACGCTCAGAGAACACTAGAGTAACGCTCAGAGAACACTCTAGAGTAACGCTCAGAGAACACTCTAGAGTAACGCTCAGAGAACGCTCTAGAGTAACGCTCAGAGAACGCTCTAGAGTAACGCTCAGAGAACGCTCTAGAGTAACGCTCAGAGAACACTCTAGAGTAACGCTCAGAGAACGCTCTAGAGTAACGCTCAGAGAACGCTCTAGAGTAACGCTCAGAGAACACTAGAGTAACGCGCAGAGAACACTCTAGAGTAACGCTCAGAGAACGCTCAAGAGTAACGCTCAGAGAACGCTCTAGAGTAACGTTCAGAGAACGCTCTAGAGTAACGCTCAGAGAACACTCAAGAGTAACGCTCAGAGAACACTCTAGAGTAACGCTCAGAGAACGCTCTAGAGTAACGCTCAGAGAACACTCTAGAGTAACGCTCAGAGAACGCTCTAGAGTAACGCTCAGAGAACACTCTAGAGTAACGCTCCGAGAACACTCTAGAGTAACGCTCAGAGAACGCTCTAGAGTAACGCTCAGAGAACACTCTAGAGTAACGCTCAGAGAACGCTCTAGAGTAACGCTCAGAGAACACTCTAGAGTAACGCTCAGAGAACGCTCTAGAGTAACGCTCAGAGAACACTCAAGAGTAACGCTCAGAGAACACTCTAGAGTAACGCTCAGAGAACGCTCTAGAGTAACGCTCAGAGAACACTAGAGTAACGCTCAGAGAACACTCTAGAGTAACGCTCAGAGAACGCTCTAGAGTAACGCTCAGAGAATGCTCTAGAGTAGCGCTCAGAGAACGCTCTAGAGTAACGCTCAGAGAACACTCTAGAGTAACGCTCAGAGAACACTCTAGAGTAACGCTCAGAGAACGCTCTAGAGTAACGCTCAGAGAACACTCTAGAGTAACGCTCAGAGAACACTCTAGAGTAAAGCTCAGAGAACGCTCTAGAGTAACGCTCAGAGAACACTCAAGAGTAATGCTCAGAGAACACTCTAGAGTAACGCTCAGAGAACGCTCTAGAGTAACGCTCAGAGAACACTCTAGAGTAACGCTCAGAGGACGCTCTAGAGTAACGCTCAGAGAACACTCTAGAGTAACGCTCAGAGAACACTCTAGAGTAACGCTCAGAGAACACTCTAGAGTAACGCTCGGAGAACATTCTAATGTAATGTTCAAAGTAAGGTTCCCATAAACATTCCCTTAAAGTTTCTGTAACGTTCATGCTACCAAGAAAAAAACATTTTTTTTAAATGTATATTTTGAACGTTTTAAGAACATTCAGTAATAATGTTTTCATAATTTATTAGGAACATCAGCAACGTCAGTCTTAGAATATATTTTTGTTAGCTGGGGTTCAACTTTAAACTCCAAACCCAATGTGACTTCACTAAAGGAGCTGCTCTTTCCAGACAGTGATCAGCAGATGAGCTCCCAAAATGACTACAAAAAAACACCATAAAACACCACAATATACTGCAGCAGACAGATATCAGTGCAGCTCTGAATGACAGCAAACACATAAATAACTCCTGAATCATTCTTGCATTTCTTACATCACCCGTGTGAATCTCCTGTCACGTAAAAATAGAGGGCGATATTCATGAGGTGCTTCAACACTTTCGTAAGCCCTGCCGGATTGATGCTGACATTAATAAAACACACACTGACTTATAAAGAGTGCGGTCATGTGGAATTATGGGTAAGTGTGGTGTGGACGTAACGCCACACCCCAAATGTTAAAATGGTCTACATTGAGCAAACTGTTACTCGTCAAGATCTCAAATGTATATTCAAACAGCATCAATAATCATCCAAGCGAAGCGGGAACTTTCTGGCAAGGTTCTCTCAAAGATATGAACAAACATTGTTTTGTTTTGTTAACATATTTCTGTTTAAACCCTGATGTGAGAGATCTGAGAGACGTTCTGCTAACTGAAGACAGAGAGTGTCACAGGGGTTTGTTGTGAACGAGGCATCAAGAGATGCCTGCGGTCAGACATGAACCAGCGTTAGTACCCGCTGAACTGGAAACCACCATCAACACGAGAAGGTTCAGAATGGGGTCAGTGTTTGTGAGGAGCACAGCCACTTCAAACGTTTCCCAGAAACTTCCAGCAGAAAATCTTTTTTGTTCCTCTCAAGCAGTTTTCTTGTTTTTGCTCACCCTGGGGCTCATGCTCACCCAGAGCTGTCAGACTCTACCGCGTTTAGGATTCCACGGGATGCCTCTACATTAATTATGCAAATTCTGTGCAAACGAAGATGCAAGAGAACTGCAATCTTATCTTACATGCAGTGAGGCTGTACGCGAGCAGGACTAGAAGGAAGTGTGATCAAACGGAGAACAAGAGAGGAGAACCAATCATGACCTGGTTCAGGACGACTGACTGACCTCTCCACTGCCAGGGCAATGTTAACACCTGACTGAGACCAAACTGAATCAACGAGGTGAGAAAGAATGAGAGGAACGAGAGAGAGAACAAATAAAGAGACGCAACGAGTCAGAACACTCCGAGCGAGCCGATGAAGCTCAATCACACAAGCGTTGATTGCTGGAGTCTCTATTCTTATATGAGCTGACAGACTCTCTACAGATTCCACAGCTCAAGCTTGATGTGCAGCACAAAGGAAGATTATTCCTTACATAAATCTGGATTTATAGCCTTGCTCCAGAATCCGGCAGCTCTGAGCTCTCAGAAGTTCATTCGATCATTCACTGGCTAGAGGAGAACAAGCCTGCGGCCTCCACCACCGAGGAATGGTCATTTGCTAACCCAAAACTGACATGAGATCTGCTTATTCCTGTAGTTCAAACAGAGCAACACCAAGGTCATGGGTTCGATTCCCAGAGAAACCAATTACAGGTGCATTTACCTGGAATGCAATAAAAGTATCCACAAACTGCATAAATGTAAATATCCTCATGAAGCACATATATTGATCCGAGTTTGAGTCCCGGCTCAAGGGACCTTCCCCGATTCTGACATCCTCTCTCTTCAGCTTCCTGTGAATTCCCTATACTATAATATATATCCTCCTGACTACTGTACATCTCAATAAAGATGAACAGCAAACAATAAATCTTTCAAATAAAATAAAAAAAATCACAGCAATGGCAAGGTCAAGGGTTCGATTCCCAGGGAAACCAATTACAGGTACATTTACAACAGACTTTTCTTTAAATAAGAGTGGTTCCTAATTGTATAAATGTAAATATCCTCATGAACTACATATATTGATCCACGTTTGAGTCCTGGCTTAAGGGACCTTCCCCGATTCTGGCATCCTCTCTCTTCAGCTTCCTGAGAATTTTCTATACTATAATATATATCCTTCTGACTACTATATATCTCAGTAAAGACAAACACGGCAATTAATACATCTTTAAAATAAAATAAAAAGAATTCAGAGCAATGGCAAGGTCAAGGGTTCGATTCACAGGGAAACCAATTACAGGTACATTTACAATAGAAGTTTATTTGAATAAGCATGGCTACTAACTGCATAAAAGCAAATATCCTCATGAATCACATATAGATCCAAGTTTGAGTCCTGGTTTAAGGGACTTTCACAGATTCCAACCTCTTCCGCTTCCTGTGAATTCTCTATACTATCCTATATATCTTTCTGACTACTATACATCTCAATAAAGGCAAAAATGCAAAAAAAAAAAAAAAAATACTGGCACCAAAACACAACTGAGATCTACTCATTCCTGTAGTTTAAACAGAGCAACTCCAAGGTCACGGGTTTGATTCCCAGAGAAGCCAATTAAAAGTACATTTACAAAATTAGTTTCTTTGAATAAGCATGGCTACTGAATGCAGAAATGTAGACATGAATCCCATATATAGATCCGAGTTTGAGTCCCAGCTCAAGGGACTTTCTCTGATCCCGACATCCACTCTCCTCAGCTTCCGCTTGAATTCTCTATACTATCCCATCTCACAAAATGCATCTTATATTCTTAAAAACCTACCGTGGCTTCCCCTGGTCAGGAAGGGCATCCGGTTGATGGCGATGGGCACAGTGCCATGCTTGTTGTGGAAATGGTGAACATGATGTGTTGTGCTCAGACTTGATGATACTCTAGCTGAGACTGCCGGGCCTGGGAATGCCAACAACGCCAGGGACAGAACCAGCCTCCATAAACCAGACACGCTGGTCCAGAAGGCCCTGGGCGGAGCTACAGCTGGGGCTCGTGGGTAAAGCACTAATCCACTGGTCAGAAGCAAAGCCCCGAGGGCGGAAGAGGAATGGGGCAAGGCTGCCATGCCACGCCTCCTCACGTGACAAAAACAGGAAGACATGTCAAACCAAACCGGTACCCATGGTTTCTAGATTCCCAGAGCTGGGAAAAACGCCTCAATCACGAGGAAAACAGAAAAAAAAAATCCTTCTGGGATTAAAAAGACAATTTCCACAATGCAATCCAAACACGAGGTCGCCCGACCTTTGAAACCAAAACAAGAGAAGGAAAACTGTGCAAACTAATAAACCAAAACAAACCTCTATCTAAAGCTACATCAACGAACGGAAAGCCTCAAGCAAACTACAATCCTGATGGGTTGATCCTCAAGTTTTTCGAGGTTTTCCACCTAAAGTCCAGAACGCTAGTGCCGAGACACACCATCCTGGAAAAGGATAAATAAATAAAAACAAAACAAGAAAAAGAGGGAACGAGTCCCCAAGGGACGGGAGGAGACGCCGGTGGATGATCACACCTCCAGAGACGAGCAGAGAGCACCGAGACGTGAGCTGAAACCAGAGACCATCCGAAATAAATCAGGACTCCAGCCTCCGAGACAGGCAGAGCGAAACACTGATCCGGCCGTCTCTCAGCTTCATCACCGAAGCAAGCCGCTCCTCTTCCCCACGATCGCCGTCTGATTAACTTTATCTCCCCGTCTGGGTAAATCCCTTATCTCCATTCATGCTCTTTCCTGGTATTCTGCGGCGTTCCTTCGGAGAGAGATGGTCTCATGCTGATAAAAAAACGGGACTCTGCAGCATCACAGGCTCCATCCTCTCTCTCTCTCTCTCGCAGAGCAAATCTGTCGAAGCTAACCGCGGAGAGAGGGATGTGGCAGTGCTGGAGCTGAGGAGACGAACACTCGTGTGAAAGCACAGCCTGAGACTGAGAGAACGAGCGAGACACAGCTGCGGACTAACACACACACACAAACTCTCTCAGAGAGAGTTGGAGGAGGTGGGAGGGAGCGAGAGAGAGAGAGCGAGGGAGGGAGGTGGCGCTCAGGGAAAAACACACTGGTTACTGGTTTCTACACTCGATGGCTAATTTAGTCCCAGTGTAAAGCTTGTTTATATGCATGTAGGATCTCTCGAACATCTCCGATGTGAAAGGACATCAAATGGAAAGCACACAGAGACATTTGCTGAGGTTTCTCATGAGAAAAAAAAAATACACCAGTCATCTCCTCTAGAGCTCTCAATGCGAACTCAAACTTCTATCATCGAACGATCTGACGCTCACTGGACGTCAGAGGAAAACTGAAACGATAGTATTATATAACCGACAATGGAGAACTCGCTGAATTCCCCAGCAGATGAACGCAGAGAGAACAAGAAAGATAAGACGCTGAAAGATTTAAAAGATGCATCCGTGAGTTTGAATCTGTGAATCGTTCAGAGCCAACTAAATATGTTCCACGATCGTTGTTCTAACATTTCCATTAAGTGATGAAATAAATGGCTGATTTTTAAACATTTTACAGCATTTTTGTTAGTGGTTATATGAATGTTATAACACTTTAGTACACTGTTCCGTCATTCATAAGTAACTACACAGGAACAAATGAAGAACACTCTATTAACACTGCTATTAACTAACAAGAAACTCTGATTAACAAATTAATAAGTAGTAGTGCTTAGTCGAATATTAGCTAATCAATAACTACATTTTTCACACCTCTCAGAAAACTACTAAGAGTTAGAGTAGTAATGACTCAAGGTCATCAAAAACTTAATTGTAAGTCGTATTACAATGAAAACTTCACAAAAACTTCACAACTTCCCAAATAAATCATTGTAAACTTTTTTTTTTTTGACAGATTTGGTAAAACTTGATTAATAGTGGGTTGCCATGATCTTCACTTTTACTATAACTTACTGGGTCATTAATCAGAGTTTCTGGATCGTTAATAGTAGTTACTAGAATGTAAATACTGCAATACTCACTAGTTCCTGTGTAGTTATTAATTAATGATGGAATAGTATTCTGAAGATTTACTGTTGTGGGAACATTCGGTAACACTTTACAATACAGGTGCGCTAATATACATTAATTAATGCTTAACTAAAGCACAGATAATCATGAGTTAATGTATGACTCGTGAAGAACTAACACATTTATTAATGATCACTGCATCAGCAACTAATGCACATTATATATGATAAATAGATGAAGTAATCATTCAATTGTTATCAGTTAAATGTGTCATAATGTATTCATTTCCTAATAACATAGTATATTAACTAATAATGTCAATTAACGTGTTAATTACCACAACAGGTCAAAGCCATGCATTTCAGCTTCCAGTTTTAATTAATCATTAGCTAATGATTTATAAAGGTGTCATTATGTTATGACTTTACTTGTTGGGGCACATGACTATTAACTAATTCAAAATTAATTCAAAACCCAAAATCACACTTACATATTACTTAACAATTAGTTAATCGTCATGAGCCACAACAAGTCATGGATAATGTCCACCCAGCCGGTGGTTATCTCAGAATAAACCCCTCCAGAGTGATCAGGACCCCGAGGCGAAGCGGAGCGTCACTCTGAAGGGGTTTATTCTGCGATAACAACCGGCTGGGTGGACATTATCCCGCTTATTACACGCCTACTAGTCTCAAATAAATTACACACTAAATATTGTCTTGAGATTAAATATTTTATTATCTCTTACGCAAAGCTTCCGCGAAGAAAAACAGTTCCAGACTGCTTTAAGCCTTTATCTATTGCTGCTAAATGTTGAGAATGAATGCTGAAAGGGTTAGTTCAGCCAAAAATGAACCCAAGCCTCTGATTTACTCACCCTCAGGTCATTATAGGTGTTTATGACATTCTTCTGACAGACAAATACAATCAGAGTTATATTTAAAAAGTCCAGGCTAACGTTAATCCCAGCAGTAGTTGGAGCTGTTTCTGAAGTCCATTAAATGCAGCTGTCCGTCAAATAACGTGCTCCACACGACTCCGATGGGTTAATAGAGCCTTCTGATTCCAATCGATGCGTTTGTGTCAGAAAAATATCCATATTTAAAACGTTATAAAGGAAACCCGCCTTGAAGTCTTCCATTGTAACCCACGGCTGTTTAAGACACAAGATGGCGCCAGCGTTAAGCACAGAAGTAGAACCGGTCAAGATAACTCGCAGTACCCGGATGAGCGGTGTGTGTTATCTGGAAATAACATACCGCTGGAATGAGCGATTGACCAATCAGAATCAAGTATTTCACAGAGCCGTGTAATAAGTAAAGTCATAACATAATGACACCTTTATAAATCACTAATAAATGCATGGCTTTGACCCGTTTTGGTAATTAACATGTTAATTTACATTATTAGTTAATATAATATGTTATTATGACACATTTAAATGATAACAATTGAATGATTACTTAATCTATTAATCATATATAATGTGCATTAGTTGCTGATGCAGTGATCATTAATAAATGTGTTAGTTCTTCACGAGTCTTACATTAACTCATGATTATCTGTGCATTAGTTAAGCAGTAATTAATGTATATTAGCGCACCAATATTGTAAAGTGTTACAGATAATTCCATGTGATCCATCTTCAGACATGCTACTTTTGAATGATCACTCTGAAACTAGTTACATTAAAAAATGCTTACTTGTTTTGAAAATACCTGAATAAATTGTTTCAGATAAAATGCTCCATGTTTACACTGCAAAAAAATGCTCTTTTACTCAGTAATGTTGTCTTGTTTCCAGTCTAAATATCTAACAATTCTTAAATAAAGATGCATTTACTAGATGAGTAAAGATATTTTTGCTTGTTTTGTTGAAAATCAAATCAAAATGAGTTTTTACTTAAAACAGGCAAAATGATCTGCCAATGGGGTGAGAAAAATAATCTTATTTCTTGTTTCAGTCCCAAACAGAAATAAGATTTGAGATATTTGGACTGGAAACAAGAAAAAAATATGAAATAACGAGTTTTTCTGCGGTGTAAATGCTTCTGGAAAGCCAGCCTACTTTAGCTGTCACCGCAGAGACTGTCGGCAGATCTAAAAGACCTTCTCAACAAGCACTTGTTCCATCTATCAGCTGAGGTGTTTCACCGTCGAAAGCAACATGAGAGAAACATTCCCAGATATGGAGAGAAGATCCATCACGAGAGATTCTGCGGATGGAGGAACAGTGTGAGATATTGTCACGGAAGGTCTGGCCAAAGGCTGGTCGATGCCATATCTGTCTGAGCTACAAAGGCCTTTCTCCAGAGGACATGGAAAGCTTGATGTACCTGCTAAACTAGCAGACCAGCACGAGGAGGACACACGCGTCATTCAACCTCTGGATACAAAAGTTAAGTTTCTTAGCTCACCTTGAGTTATTCTCAGTGTTCATGGATGTACAGGAACAAACTCGCGTCAATTGAAAATAATAATTGCACGGTTAATTTATGAGCCAAACATCAGCTAAAAATAAAGCTGCATATAAAGGTGTAAATATGAGCCGGCACATTCAAGCGAGTAGGAGGACGACGCGCTCAGATCAGCCAGAAGTGGCTTCATTAGACACATCTGATGCAAATGAATATGAATATGATTCCTCACTGATGACGAGACTGAAGACGTTTTTAATCTCCAGCGGATGGAGTCTGGACACACACACACACACACCTGATCCGAAAGGCCTTCTCCATCCATTACACGCTCCGCCGAGACGCCGCCGGCAGAAGCACACACTCTTATCGCATCCGCCCGAAAAACTGCCATAAACACAGCCAACTTCAACCTCCAGTCAGGAGGAACTTCAACACAAATCACAGCAACCAATTCACTCATATGATATCTAATCAAAAGAGTCATCTTGATTTAGATACACACACACACACACACTGCCCCTAAACCTACCCATCACAGGAAACATTCTGCATTTGTACTTTCTCATAAAAACTCCTCCTGTGTGATTTATAAGCCTTTTGTAAAGTGGGGCCATGGGTAATGTCCTCATATTTCACCCTCTCCTCTCCATACACATTTGTGTCCTCATATGTCACAAAAACATGCCCCCCCCCCCCACACACACACACATTTGTGTCCTCATATGTCCCCCAATCCCCTCCCCCGACACACACACACAAACACACGTTTGTTTTTGTTAAATGTGGGGACATTCCATAGGCGTAATGGTTTTTATACTGTACAAACCATATTTTCATCCCCTTACACTGCCCCTAAACCTACCCATCACACACACACACACACACACACACACACACACACAAACACACACACACACACACACACACACACACACACACACACACACACGCACACACACACACACAACTCATTTAAACTTCCTCTCTCTCCACAGTAAACTTGATTCATTAACTGAGCATCTGGCAAAACGCGATTATTTTCAAAAATTAACCTCCTGAATCCCTTCATTTACTAATCATACACTTAAAACGCATCTAATTTATGAGGCCATTTGAAGAAGCACAAACAATTCTGACTATTTTCTTTCCTCATTAACTGTGTTTCTTAAAATAGACTCATAAAGATGTTTATTAAACAAGCTCTTTTTGGTTTTTACAAGCACTTCTGCTGTAAGAAACACATGACGTCTGTTATTTCATCAGTGAAGTAAGTTAAGTTACTAGTACTGGTGCTCATAGAGGCAACACCCTAGCAACTACATAGCAACACACAAAAATCAACCCATACCAAAATAGAAGCTGCATAGCAACACCCTCATATCCATCTAGAACACCCTAGCAACTGCGTATGTGTTGTTTAAAAGGCACCAAATTAAATAACTAATCAGTTTCTACAACAGAAATTAATCACTCAAAAACTTTTCTTCTAAACAAAATTAATTTCCTATTTTCACTGTAAGCTGCATAGCAACACCCTATAATCCACTCAGAACACCCTAGCAACCACACACCCTAGAAACCAATCAATCAATCAATCAACTTTATTTATATAGCGCTTTTACAATCACGATTGTGTCAAAGCAGCTTCACAGTGTCAAACAGGGTAATATTGCGACAAAATTAGATTTGGCTGTACAGCCGTACTGGAGAAAACAGTGATGTTATCAGCTTATTTTAATTTATCATATAGCGACAATGTTGGCAGATCAGTATTATAGTTTATAGAATTAAATAAGACCTAATTCATATATTTTATTTGTATAATAAGTTGAATAACTTTAATCATATTTTTAGTGTCCCCAACTGAGCAAGCCAAGCCAAAGGCGACAGTGGCAAGGAACCAAAACTCCATCAGGGCGTGATGGAGAAAAATAAACCTTAGAGAAACCAGACTCAGTCGGGGTGCCAGTTCTCCTCTGGCCTATTAACACACCGTGTAAGATTATTATTCTGGCAACCTTACAGGTCGGAAATCATATTAGATCGGATTATTCAAAATTTTCAGGGTATCACGGAAGAGACAGATTTATTTAGGATGGGGCGTCAATTACACAAGAGTATGAATACATGAAAGATCGGAATTATTGCGCCGAAGACGGGTTTTGAGCATGTCGTGCCAGTGAAACCACCAAGAACACCCTATCAACTGCATAGCAACACCCTAGAAACCACCAAGAGCACCCTATTAACTGCATAGCAACACCCTAGGAACCACCCAGAACACCCTATCAACTGCATAGCAACACCCTAGGAACCACCCAGAACACCCTAGAAACCACCAAGAGCACCCTATCAACTGCATAGGAACACCCTTGAATCCACCCAGAACACCCTAGCAACCACACACCAGCAGCTATCCAGAACACTCTAGCAGCTGCATAGCAACACCCTAGCAACCACCCAGAACACCCTAGAAACCACCAAGAACACCCTATCAACTGCATAGCAACACCCTTGAATCCATCAAGACCAAAATAGAAACTACATAGTAACATCCTAGAATCCACCCAGAACACCATAGCAACCACACACCAGCAACTATCCAGAACACTCTAGCAACTGCATAGCAACACCATAGGAACCACCCTATAAACCACCAAGAACACCATATCGGCTGCATAGCAACACCCTTAAATCCATCCAGACCAAAATAGAAACTACATAGCAACACCCTAGAATCCACCCAGAGCACCCTAGCAACCACACACCTGTTTTTAATCGACACCATTGTATGACAATTGAATTGAGCAGGACGGTGATCACTGTTTTCTCCAGAGCGGCTGTATAGATAAATTAACTAAATTAATATTTATTTTACAACAGAAATTAAGCATCACTCAATTTACTTAAACTGAACTATGACACTATTTTCTTCTAGATCTGCTGTACTGCCGAAACAAACTTTGCTGCATTATTTTCCTGTTATCACTGTAAAGCTGCTTTGCAACAACCTGTTTTGTAAAAAGCTAAATAAATTAACAAATTAACAAATTAATAAATTAACCCAGCAACCACCCAGAACATCCTAGAAACTGCATAGCAACACCCTAGAATCCACCCAGAACACTCTAGGAAATGCATAGAAACACACTCTAATTCACCTACAACATTCTAGAATCCGTTCAGAACAACCTAGCAACCACCCAGAACAACCTAGCAACAACCAAGAACACCCAAGCAAATGCATAGCAACACCCTAGAATCCATCCAGAATGCTCTAGAAACAAACACCCCAGCAACCGCCCAGGACACTCTAGCAACTGCATAACAACACCCTAGCAACTGCACAGCAACATCCTAGAATTCATCCAGAACACCCTGGGAACCACACCACAGCAAGCACCCAGAACACCCTAGCATCTGCATAGCAACACCTTAACAACAACCAATAACACCATATAAACTGCATAGCAACAACCTAGAATCCATCTGCAACATTCTATAATTCATTCAGAACAACCTAGCAACCACCCAGAACACCTTAGCAATACCCTCTAGCAAATGCGTAGCAATATCCTAGAATTCATCCAGAACACTCTAGCAACCACTCCCCAGCAACCACTTAGAACACCCAAGGAAATGCATAGCAATGCCCTAGCAACCACCAAGAACACCCTAGCAACTGCACAGCAACATCCTAGAATCCATCCAGACCACTCTAGCAACCACATCCCAGCAACCACCTAGAACAACCTAACAAATGCATAGCAATACCCTAGCAACCACCAAGAACACCCTAGCACATGCATAGCAATACCCTAGCAACCACCAAGAACACCCTAGCACATGCATAGCAATACCCTAGCAACCACCAATAACACAGTTTTTTTTTTTTTTTTTTGTTGCTTGTTTGTATTATGTCCAAAACAGGTCGAGGACTGTAAAGTATGTGTTATTTTAACCCCCCCGCCGTAGTGTGTGTGTGTGTGTGTGTGTGTTATAACAGTGCTCTCGGGGGTCTTTATGAAGCCGTATGATGCTCTGGTGAAGCTTGTTCAGTGGTTTAACATTAAATGTGGAAGGACCGCAGTCTGACCATTCTTTCACTCTCTCTCTTCATCTTTCACACCAGCTGCTCCTTCAGCTTACCCACAATCCCCTGCTCCTCTCCTAATGAGTTTACACTAAACTCCTCACACACAGATCTGATTGGCTGAGGGGGCGGAGTCAAGGTGAGGACAGTCCAATCACAGCACAGGAACATGATGACTTCAGTACAGAAGTTCAGGACTGAGACAAATCACCTCGGCCTCAAGCAAACTCATTATATTAATAGGCAGGAAAATATGAGACCAATTCAAATTCCAGCTGCGACAAGACAATTGTGTCAGTTCTAGGACATAAAAAGTCGTAATTTAAACAAATGTCATAAAACTATAACACTGCAAAAAATGCTCTTCTTTCTCAGTAATTTTGTCTTGTTTCCAGTCTAAATATCTAACAATTCTTAAATCAAGATGCATTTACTAGATCAGTAAAACTACATGAGATATTTTTCCTTGTTTTGTTGAAAATAAAATCAAAATGGAGTTTTTGCGTAAAACAGGCAAAATGATCTGCCAATGGGGTGAGAAAAATAATCTTGTTAAGATAAGATGTTCATAATTATGACTTTTTATGTCAATTTCGGATTTTTTAAAATCATAACTTAGACTTTTAATCTCCTAAATATCACCTAGTATTTCATAATTTGGACTTTTTTTGTAGATTATGATTTCCAAAAGCACATTTGTTTCCGCATCGATGGGAATCGGCTGTTGATTGAGTCCAATAACGGCTCAGCTACAGAGTTCACATCTCATCAGATCAGAAATATCACTGAATATGAAGTGTGTGAAGTGTGACGCGTGATCACAGGTGTGTGTGTGTGTGTGAGACGAGCGCCACAGTCCGCCGGCTTCTGTCTGGATGTTCATTTAGGGCTTCATGAGAACAGCTTTCCGGCTCATTCCACATGATCTCCTCTCGTCTCTGTCCTCATCTTTAATTGTCCGACTCCTCTGTCCAGCAATAGTCCAAGTGTCTGTCCTGCTCATATTTCAGCAAAACATTTCAATCCAAATCAGTGACTTTTTATATTCTTGAGTCCAAATCACACACTATATATATTTCACACAAAGAAAATGAGGCGTATTTTTAGGACCACCGAGACATTTCTCATTGTGCAATTATTTGAGATATCTTTAACCTCAAACCCTGAATAAGACACTGCAAAATGCTCTTCTTACTCAGTATTTTTGTCTTGTTTCGTCCAAACATCTAAAAACTCTTAAAACAAGAAGTATTTACTAGACAAGCAGAAGTAATTGTCTTGTTTTGGGGGAAAATAACTCAAAATGAAGAGAGTTTTTGCTTAAAATAAGATAAATAATCTGCCAATGGGGTGAGAAAAATAATCTTAATTCAAACAGAAAACAAGATTATTTATCTCACCCCATTGGCAGATTATTTATCTTATTTTAAGCAAAAACTCTCTTAGCTACCTCTTATATTCCCAACCATAAAAGAGGCCAAATTCTGCAGCAGGACGGTGCTCCATCGCATACTTCCATCTCCACATCAAAGTTCCTCAAGGCGAAGAAGATCAAGATGCTCCAGGATTGGCCAGCCCAGTCACCAGACATGAACATCATTGAGCATATGTGGGGTAGGATGAAAGAGGACGCATGTAAGACGAAACCAAAGAATATTGATGAACCCTGGGAGGCATGCAGTACTGCTTTCTTAGCTATTCCCGATGACTTCATCAATAAATTGTATGAATCCTTGCCAAACCGCATGGATGCAATCCTTCAAGCTCATGGAAGTCATACAAGATATTAAATTTGGATCTCTCAGCACCACAGCTTAATTTGCTGACATATTTTTGTATTTGCAGTAAATTTGTTCAATTTCTGTATAGGCGACAAAACTTTTGTCTTGCCAAAATGTGACCTTTCCGTCTTGATTAAATGATAAATATTTTTTCTGTGAACATTATTTATTTCAGTGCATTAAACATCATTTGGGAGGGTTTTAGCTTTTCATATGAGCTATTTCTAACACCAATTAATTAATTAAAAGTCAGGTTAATATCAGGTATTTCTAGAAAATAGATAAGCGACAAGACTTTTGTCAGGGACTGTAGTCCCAAAGCTTGCATAGCCTTCTCTTCTGCAACACACTCGATGTGCTTTTCCTTCACAAAAACTTCTAGGACATCGTATAAAGGCCCTTTCACACTGGACGCGATTTTGATGTGCGAATAATTCGCGCGATGGTTTTATGTTTTGATCAGCTGTGTGTGTAATGAGCGCTTCCACACCGAACGCGAATGTGCTGCAGAATTTTTATTCTAGCGGCGACAAAAATGGCTTCAACCAATCACATAAAAGGAAACAAAGGTGACGAAATGTCCAGTTGATGTCACAAGCTATTCACTCAACATTAGCCTTCGCCTGGTGTGGCGTTCCTCAGGAGATTACAGCGGAGTTTGCCCACTGTATGCTACAGACAGCAATAACTTCACCTTTTATGAATTGTTTTTTTTCTAAACATTGTGTCTGCGATTATGGAAAGTGAACGTGTTGCCATCAGTAACGTTACGACTGTGGCACTGAAATGTTCACATTGTGACTCGACTGGAAACATTTTCTCGGATTGATTGGTCCCTGAAGTGTGTGTTAGTCTCGTCTGATGCGATGCTAACGTTGCGTGTAGCGGCTATGATAAAGCTTTAGCTCCTGTAGAGATGATCAGACTCCTCTTCAGACTCTGTTCTTTAAGACTGGAGCACCCAAAACCTTCTTCTCGGTCCTTTAAATAAAATGAAAAGCTCGTTTCGCTGAATCCGTAATGTTGGAGCTCTGAAACGTCGCAAATTCGTGTCGTGGCTGATGTGAATGGTTTTAACGCAAAATATTCGCTTATTCGTTTTGCTTTTCCGTTACGCGTCCGGTGTGAAACGGCCTTAAGTAGGCGAATTGGGACGCAGTTAGTTATCTAACTTCACCCTCACACTCAAAAGTGAGACAGCTTTCCACCTCGACGAGAAAGTCACATTTTAGTCTTGCAAGATCCTGTTCACGCCACAAGAAACCGCACCTGTCAAAGTTACCGCGGATGAGCTTATGGCAGCAGATTCTGCTCAGCTGACTTCTCATTTTGCTCGGCCTTTGATCCGATCTCAGTCACATCACATCCTCCAGCCTCCTTGAGTTACGGACACATGCCTGTCTTGGCTCAGATATTCTCTTTCTGGTCCAGCTCCAGATCTAAGCCGTCGCGAGTCCCCATTGGCGTTCCCCAAGGCTCGGTCTTGGGCCCTCTTTTATTTATTATTTATTTCCTGCCTTTGAACATATTTATAGGAAGTACTGTATTAATTTCCAACACCATACTGACAACACACAGCTTTCCCCATCTTCCATATACCTCTGCTTTCTCAGTCCAACTGCTTACTGAAAATAAAAAACAGTTTTCATCAAATTTCCTTAAAGGGTTACTTCAGTGATTTAGCATTACGTGTTTTATTTAAACTGGCTCATTAATGCACTGCAAAAAAAAATGTTCTTATTTACTTGTTTCCAGTCCAAACTTCTGGATATTCTTAAATCAAGATGCATTTAGTAGATCAGTAAAACGACAGGAGATATTTTTCCTTGAGTTTTTGCTTAAAACAGGCAAAATGATCTGCCAATGGGGTGAGAATAATCTTATTTCTGATTGGGACGGAAACAAGAAACAAGATTTCAATCAGAAATAAGATTATTCTCACCCCATTGGCAGATCATTTAGCCTGTTTTAAGCAAAAACTCAAGGAAAAATATCTTATGTCGTTTTACTGATCTAGTAAATGCATCTTGATTTAAGAATTGTTAGATATTTAGACTGGAAACAAGACAAAATTACTGAGTCAGAAGAGCATTTTTTACAGTGTGTATTAGAAATTAGGGGTCTAACGATTCGTTTTAACAATGATTCAATTCGGCTGAAATAAAACAGTCACACTGATTTAAATTTTTGGCTAAAACGTTACTGAATCGATCTCAAGTCACTGAATCGTTCCGGATCATATCGTTCTAAATGAACCAATATCGTCCTAAAATCGTATCGATGACCTCAAATCGTGATACGAAACGAAGTGTTGTTAAGCGAATCGTTACAGCCCTAGTAGAAATGTGAAATTATTTTTGAATTTGGTTTCTTCTAGACTGAGAAAAGGCAGAAAATTTATTTTTCTCTAGGGATTAAAGACAACAATTCCCAGAATGCATTGCTTCTCTCCCAAAGCCATCGGTACTGGTTATGACTAGCCCAACGCGTTCGTTTTCATTAAACCAGTTTAGTTCGAGTTACTACAGCTAAAACTGAACGTGTCTGTTCAATATAATGTTTTTTCCCCCTCACTTTATTTTATTTTCCTCAACATAAACAAAATACATCAAACAATTACAGATACTATTGAAATATCCCATAAATATATATAAGCACGATCATTTGAATATACTCCTGGGTTTCTACTGATACCAAAGCCAAATGCTAAATCGCTGAAGTAAGCTTTTAAATATTAGTAAAGCTCCAGGTCAGAATCTGAAAGCTTCTCGGAGCATTCCCATCCACGCAGGTTAAAGGTCAGGTGATAGCACCCGTATGTTTTAAAACCCACGTTCATAAGATTAATATTCGTTATGTTCATTTAAAACACCTAAATCATCTTCAGCCTTCTTTGATGAAGAACAGCACACTTCTCCTTGAATATGTGAGCCGTGCTGGCAAAATGAGAATGTACTTAAGGGATAATTTGGAGCTCAAGGCAAAACAAGTGATTTTTTCTTCTTTTTTTATTAAGCCCTTGTCTAGTGATCCCAAACGTAGCAATTAAGCATCTAAAAGTATCTGTTTATTTCGATATTTTTGAGACGAGTGCCTTTCCTTCGTCATTAAAACGATCTTCCTCACGATGTTAGACAATTGTGCCATCATGGGGAAAAAGATGAATATGTATTTTCCTATAGATATTACCAGGGATTTTAAGGTATGGTGGCTAGCTGATTTTGCTTTGCAACCTTCAGAAAACTTTAACTTGATTTTTCTCAAAATGGACTTTGCTGACTCTATATCGACTTAAACTGGTGTCACTCAGCCATTTTTGTCCAATTCAAACAAATCATACATCATTCTGAAGGTTATTCAATAGGGGATGAACAGCATGACGTGCAGGACTTTCAGATATTTGAGGAACTCTTCTTCTGACTTTATAAACATTATCTGAACGGTTTGAATGTGAATAATGTTTCCGTGAACGTTTTGAGAACTGACAGAACGTTTTCTGTTATCTGGGTTAATATTCAACATAAAATCAATCCATTTTATTACACGGCTCTGTGAAATACTTGATTCTGATTGGTCAATCACTCATTCCAGCGGTATGTTATTCCCAGATAACACACACCGCTCATCCGGGTACTGCGAGTTATCTTGACCGGTTCTACTTCTGTGCTTAACGCTGGCGCCATCTTGTGGCTTAAACAGCCGTGGGTTACAATGGAAGACTTCAAGGCGGGTTTCCTTTATAAAGTTTTAAATATGGATATTTTTCTGACACAAACGCATCGATTGGAATCAGAAGGCTCTATTAACCCATCGGAGTCGTGTGGAGCGCGTTATTTGACGGACAGCTGCATTTAATGGACTTCAGAAACAGCTCCAACTACTGCTGGGATTAACGTTAGCCTGGACTTTTTAAATATAACTCTGATTGTATTTGTCTGACAGAAGAATGTCATAAACACCTATAATGACCTGAGGGTGAGTAAATCAGAGGCTTGGGTTCATTTTTGGCTGAACTAACCCTTTCAGCATTCATTCTCAACATTTAGCAGCAATAGATAAAGGCTTAAAGCAGTCTGGAACTGTTTGTCTTCGCGGAAGCTTTGCGTAAGAGCTAATAAAATATTTAATCTCAAGACAATATTTAGTGTGTCATTTATTTGAGACTAGTAGGCGTGTAATAAGCGGGATAATGTCCACCCAGCCGGTTGTTATCTCAGAATAAACCCCTTCAGAGTGACGCTCCGCTTCGCCTCGGGGTCCTGATCACTCTGGAGGGGTTTATTCTGAGATAACAACCGGCTGGGTGGACATTATCCATGACTTAAACCGCTATCGTCAAATGTCCAAAAAATAAATAAATAGATATTTTGGTCTTGAGATGGTTTCCAGGCGTTCAAATGAGCATGTGTTGAGATGATGTCTAAACTAAAAATCCTTCCTGAATCGCCGTCACGCTCTGTTTGCTCATCATAAGAAAAACACTGTCCCAATATTACACAACACGCCAATACACGATTTGTGGTGCGGAATAAACAGCAATCGTTGAGTCCAGCGGCTCTTTTACAGCCAATGGGACGAGGCGCTTTCTTCACACCACACACAAACACTGATGCTGCAGAGAAGCTTTCTCTGAGAGAATTAATACAAGACACGAGACACACTGACACCAACAACACCGTGTGTGTTTGTGATAAAACAGAGCCATCACTCACACACTGCTGAGAGAAAAGCGGCTGCGCTCGAGAGAGAGACATGAAAACAGAAGAGAGAATAAACCCAAGATCACGCCAATGACGCGTCTCTGGAGATCTGAGACAGAATCAGAGCTGGGATGCGCTTCAGCCTTTATTTCTAACGTTTCATAATAGAATATCTGCATGCAAATTTGTGCATAACAATGAAACGCTTAATGTTTGGAAAACAGGACTCGGGACCATGGTCTGATCCTGTCCCGCGGTGTGTGGATGTAAATGTGAGTGTCATCAGCAAACACAGGCGTCTCCTGATAGATGAATGCCCATTCTCTCGGTGAATGCCATGAAATATTGATGACTTACATTGTCTGGCTTTGCTTTTTCTGGAACTCATGTCGCAGAACTGGACCAAGTTCTCCTAAAATTGACAGAAAGGTACAAGACTTCTCGCGCGTATAGAGATTTGTGTCGTCAGATAAGCGTTCGTCCACCCAGACCTCAGACACACTCACTGATTTGGGAACTGCTCTGGAATCGCAAGCTTTAAATCACATTCACAGAGCCGGACAGGAACCGAGTACATTTACTTGAGTACACTATTGAGGGATCTGTACTTTACTTGAGTACACTATTGAGGGATCTGTACTTTACTAGAGTACACTGTTGAGGGATCTGTACATTTACTCGAGTACACTATTGAGGGATCTGTACTTTACTCGAGTACACTATTGAGGGATCTGTACTTTACTCGAGTACCGTTTTTGGGGAGTACTCATGACTTTACTCAAGTACATTTGAGAGGCAAATATTGTACTCTTTACTCCTTTACATTTCTATCCATAACCGTAAGTACCTGATACTACTTCAAAAAAATACAAATAAAATGATCTGAAACCCTCAATTTGTTGTTTCCCTCTCAAACGTGATTGGATTGGCCTATCAGAAATCAGCTTCAGCTTTACACCAAAGTCAACTCCATGGTCAGATTTAGATAAGAAACGAAACCATGGATGTGAAACAGGTCTATCCCGGGAATAAACCAAACCCGTGATGTTCTTGAGCATGTTTAACACAGTCAGGTTCAAATGTGGCTGGAAAACATCCATTAAAACTCTCGCAGAGGTTTGTCAGAGCGCTGCCATTGTGCTATCGCCTTGTGGCCCAGTGAGAAATGTTAAAAACATGGTAAAAAGATAAAAATGATTTTACTTTCAATTGCTTTTACATTCTCCAAGACATTAACATTTTCATAACTCCATGTAGGATGTTGCTGTACATAAATGTAAGCACTGCAGCAGTTGTAATGCAATATTTAGAAGATGTCCTCTTGATACTCAAGTACTTTTAAAAACAAGAACTTCAGTACTTTTACCCAAGTAGACATCTGACTGTAGTACTTTTACTAGAGTATACATCTGACTGTAGTACTTTTACTAGAGTAGACATCTGACTGTAGTACTTTTACTAGATTAGACATCTGACTGTAGTGCTTTTACCCAAGTAGACACCTGACTGTAGTACTTTTACTAGAGTAGACATCTGACTGTAGTACTTTTACTAGAGTAGACATCTGACTGTAGTACTTTTACTAGAGTATACATCTGACTGTAGTACTTTTACTAGAGTAGACATCTGACTGTAGTACTTTTACTAGATTAGACATCTGACTGTAGTGCTTTTACCCAAGTAGACATCTGACTGTAGTACTTTTACTAGAGTAGACATCTGACTGTAGTACTTTTACTAGAGTAGACATCTGACTGTAGTACTTTTACTAGATTAGACATCTGACTGTAGTACTTTTACTAGAGTATACATCTGACTGTAGTGCTTTTACTAGAGTAGACATCTGACTGTAGTACTTTTACTAGATTAGACATCTGACTGTAGTGCTTTACTAGAGTAGACATCTGACTGTAGTACTTTTACTATAGTAGACATCTGACTGTAGTACTTTTACTAGATTAGACATCTGACTGTAGTGCTTTTACCCAAGTAGACATCTGACTGTAGTACTTTTACTAGAGTATACATCTGACTGTAGTGCTTTTACCCAAGTAGACATCTGACTGTAGTGCTTTTACCCAAGTAGACATCTGACTGTAGTGCTTTTACCCAAGTAGACATCTGACTGTAGTACTGTTACTAGAGTATACATCTGACTGTAGTGCTTTTACCCAAGTAGACATCTGACTGTAGTACTTTTACTAGAGTATACATCTGACTGTAGTAATTTTACTAGAGTAGACATCTGACTGTAGTACTTTTACTAGATTAGACATCTGACTGTAGTGCTTTACTAGAGTAGACATCTGACTGTCGTGCTTCACTAGAGTAGACATCTGACTGTAGTGCTTTTACCCAAGTAGACATCTGACTGTAGTACTTTTACTAGAGTAGACATCTGACTGTAGTACTTTTACTAGAGTAGACATCTGACTGTTGTACTTTTACTAGAGTAGACACCTGACTGTAGTGCTTTACTAGAGTAGACATCTGACTGTAGTGCTTTACTAGAGTAGACATCTGACTGTAGTACTTTTACTAGAGTAGACATCTGACTGTAGTACTTTTACCCAAGTAGACATCTGACTGTAGTACTTTTACCCAAGTAGACATCTGACTGTAGTACTTTTACTAGAGTAGACATCTGACTGTAGTACTTTTACTAGAGTATACATCTGACTGTAGTACTTTTACTAGAGTAGACATCTGACTGTAGTACTTTTACTAGAGTAGACATCTGACTGTAGTACTTTTACTAGAGTAGACATCTGACTGTAGTACTTTTACTAGAGTAGACATCTGACTGTAGTACTTTTACTAGAGTAGACATCTGACTGTAGTACTTTTACTAGAGTAGACATCTGACTGTAGTACTTTTACTAGAGTAGACATCTGACTGTAGTACTTTTACTAGAGTAGACATCTGACTGTAGTACTTTTACTAGAGTAGACATCTGACTGTAGTACTTTTACTAGAGTAGACATCTGACTGTAGTACTTTTACTAGAGTAGACATCTGACTGTAGTACTTTTACTAGAGTAGTCATCTGACTGTAGTACTTTTACTAGAGTAGACATCTGACTGTAGTACTTTTACTAGAGTAGACATCTGACTGTAGTACTTTTACTAGAGTAGACATCTGACTGTAGTACTTTTACCCAAGTAGACATCTGACTGTAGTACTTTTACCCAAGTAGACATCTGACTGTAGTACTTTTACTAGAGTATACATCTGACTGTAGTACTTTTACTAGAGTAGACATCTGACTGTAGTACTTTTACCCAAGTAGACATCTGACTGTAGTACTTTTACTAGAGTAGACATCTGACTGTAGTACTTTTACTAGAGTATACATCTGACTGTAGTACTTTTACTAGAGTATACATCTGACTGTAGTACTTTTACTAGAGTAGACACCTGACTGTAGTACTTTACTAGAGTAGACATCTGACTGTAGTGCTTTACTAGAGTAGACATCTGACTGTAGTGCTTTACTAGAGTAGACATCTGACTGTAGTGCTTTACTAGAGTAGACATCTGACTGTAGTGCTTTACTAGAGTAGACATCTGACTGTAGTGCTTTACTAGAGTAGACATCTGACTGTAGTACTTTTACTAGAGTAGTCATCTGACTGTAGTACTTTTACTAGAGTAGACATCTGACTGTAGTACTTTTACTAGAGTAGACATCTGACTGTAGTACTTTTACTAGAGTATACATCTGACTGTAGTACTTTTACTAGAGTAGACATCTGACTGTAGTGCTTTTACCCAAGTAGACATCTGACTGTTGTACTTTTACTAGAGTAGACATCTGACTGTAGTACTTTTACTAGAGTAGACACCTGACTGTAGTACTTTTACTCAAGTAGACATCTGACTGTAGTACTTTTACTAGAGTAGACATCTGACTGTAGTACTTTTACTAGAGTAGACATCTGACTGTAGTACTTTTACTAGAGTAGTCATCTGACTGTAGTACTTTTACTAGAGTAGACATCTGACTGTAGTACTTTTACTAGAGTAGACATCTGACTGTAGTACTTTTACTAGAGTAGACATCTGACTGTAGTACTTTTACTAGAGTAGACATCTGACTGTAGTACTTTTACTAGAGTAGACATCTGACTGTAGTACTTTTACTAGATTAGACATCTGACTGTAGTACTTTTACTAGAGTAGACATCTGACTGTAGTACTTTTACTAGAGTAGACATCTGACTGTAGTACTTTTACTAGAGTAGACATCTGACTGTAGCGCTTTACTAGAGTAGACATCTGACTGTAGTGCTTTACTAGAGTAGACATCTGACTGTAGTGCTTTACTAGAGTAGTCATCTGACTGTAGCGCTTTACTAGAGTAGTCATCTGACTGTAGCGCTTTACTAGAGTAGACATCTGACTGTAGTGCTTTACTAAAGTAGTCATCTGACTGTAGTGCTTTACTAGAGTAGACATCTGACTGTAGTGCTTTACTAGAGTAGACATCTGACTGTAGTGCTTTACTAGAGTAGACATCTGACTGTAGTGCTTTACTAGAGTAGACATCTGACTGTAGCGCTTTACTAGAGTAGACATCTGACTGTAGTGCTTTACTAAAGTAGTCATCTGACTGTAGTGCTTTACTAGAGTAGACATCTGACTGTAGTGCTTTACTAGAGTAGACATCTGACTGTAGTGCTTTACTAGAGTATACATCTGACTGTAGTGCTTTACTAGAGTATACATCTGACTGTAGTGCTTTACTAGAGTAGACATCTGACTGTAGCGCTTTACTAGAGTAGACATCTGACTGTAGTGCTTTTACCCAAGTAGACATCTGACTGTAGCGCTTTACTAGAGTAGTCATCTGACTGTAGTGCTTTACTAGAGTAGACATCTGACTGTAGTGCTTTACTAGAGTAGACATCTGACTGTAGTGCTTTACTAGAGTAGACATCTGACTGTAGTGCTTTTACCCAAGTAGACATCTGACTGTAGTGCTTTACTAGAGTAGTCATCTGACTGTAGTACTTTACTAGAGTAGACATCTGACTGTAGTGCTTTACTAGAGTAGACATCTGACTGTAGTGCTTTACTAGAGTAGTCATCTGACTGTAGTGCTTTACTAGAGTAGACATCTGACTGTAGTGCTTTACTAGAGTAGACATCTGACTGTAGTGCTTTACTAGAGTAGACATCTGACTGTAGTACTTTACTAGAGTAGACATCTGACTGTAGTGCTTTACTAGAGTAGACATCTGACTGTAGTGCTTTACTAGAGTAGACATCTGACTGTAGTGCTTTACTAGAGTAGACATCTGACTGTAGTGCTTTACTAGAGTAGACATCTGACTGTAGCACTTTACTAGAGTAGACATCTGACTGTAGTGCTTTACTAAAGTAGACATCTGACTGTAGTATTTTTACCTTAGTAGACATCTGACTGTAGTGCTTTACTAGAGTAGACATCTGACTGTAGTACTTTTACTAGAGTAGACATCTGACTGTAGTATTTTTACCTTAGTAGACATCTGACTGTAGTACTTTTACTAGAGTAGACATCTGACTGTAGTATTTTTACCTTAGTAGACATCTGACTGTAGTATTTTTACCTTAGTAGACATCTGACTGTATTACTTGTACTTGAGCAAAATTTAGCAAGGGGTATCTTTACTTGTCCTCAAGTAATGAAGCTGTGTACTCCGTCCGCCTCTGCACATTAGGCCATACCGCCATCCCTAAATTTAAGGCCTCTTGAGATGACAGTCAGCCTGTCAGTAGGACACTTGACATACTTTTTATAGCTCCCCCTACTAATCAAAAATTAGGCATCATTGGAAAGCTTAAACCCTTAATAACACTCACTGAAGTCACACACCACTGGTTTTAATCCAGACGTGTCGAGCTCGTCTGAATCTGTGGTGCTAATAATCATTCAGAGGAATTCTGCTGTGTGATCAGACACAAACGCTGACAGAGAACAGGCTGTTACTGAGAGACGAGATGTGCGAGGCCACGGCGACCGTGCTCAATTCAGCCCCAATAAAATAAACCAACAGAGCCGGAGAGAGACGCAAATTAATGTCTCGCTTCTGCCGGTCACTGGAAATCATTACAGAGGGAACAGAGAGAGAAGGAGAGAGTTCAGCCAACTCAAACGAGGGTCTGAAACTAAGATTAATCACAGAACTTCCTGGAACTCTTTTAAACTCTACTTGTGTCCATTCTGCATCTTTTCCGTTCAACATGAACCCAAACGCTGGACTGCCAGATCACATCTAACATCTCAAAGCAGCTGTCAGACCAATTACTCCAGCAGAAATCCCACATCTATGCCAAGCCATCCCAAAAAACATCCTGCTAAACAAGTACGGGTGCCTACTTGAAACTACATCTGATATCAGTGGAAATGCTGCAATGGGTTTGCAGAAGTATCTGTTTAAATTCACTTATTTTATGTGAATTTCTGATTATTGCTTGAAAAAAATGGCTGATGGAAATGCAAAGATTTTCAAAAAGTGCTCAATTGAGATGCACAAACTACAATGGAAAACGATGAAAATCCCTAAAACCCTCATGTGGCTTTCCCTGTGCAGAGGCTGTGATTGGATATCTGGCCTAACCAGCGGACCAATGGCATCGCAGCATTTTAGATTTGGTGGCTCTAAGAGTCCAAAGTCTGCCTCCTCCAGAAGCGCCTCAAACGATTGTGTTCCCAAACACCAGCAACGTTCACAACGCAAAATAACGTGTGTGTGTGTGTGTGTGTGTGTGTGTGTGTGTGTGTGTGTGTGTTTCGCCCGAGGGAAAAGAGCCCGATTGAGCAACTTACAGTTTATTACTGATATTTTGCAGCAATTTCCCAGGAAGTGACAAACATGTTGGATGGGAACTCTGCTTTATTCATTTTTTATGCTATATTCAGATTTTTCACACTTTGGATGGAAACTCCTAATGACACGCCAAATGCCAAAGTGAAAAGCAGGACAATCCAACAGAACCAGGTTCTGAATCACACCCAACAGTGAGATCTGCATTCATCTGCAGCGTTATTGATCTTGTCCTTCATCCGGAGCGAGATCCGAGCGTTAATGTGTCATTAGTGACGCTGTGAGGAGAAACCAGCAGATGGTGTGTGTTACTCTCCAACTTTTGATTACAGTCGAGTGCTAACAACACCCTGAACAAATGTCTGTGTTTCCTATCGCTCCTCACAGATCAAACAAGCAGCTGCAGGAATGATTAGCCACCGTCCCACCGGACCACAAGCTAAACATCATAAACAGATGCATCGCCATATGATGTTTGTGAAGAACAACATATACACTATATTGCCATAAGTGTTGTGCCGCCCGCCTTCACACACACACGAGCTTTAACCCGTGGGGTTTAATCTGGAGTCGGCCCACCCTCTCTAACAGCTCCAGCTCTTCTGGGAAGGCTTTCCTCAAGGTTTAGGAGTGTGTTTATGGGGATTTTTGCCCATTCTTCTAGAAGCTCATTTGTGAGGTCAGGCACTGATGTTGGACGAGAAGGCCTGGCTCTCAGTCTCCGCTCTAATTCATCCCAAAGCTGTTCTATCGGGTTGAGCTCAGGACTCTGTGCAGGCCAGTCCAGTTCCTCCACACCAAACTCCTCATCCATGTCTTTATGGAGCGACGCTTTGTGCACTGGAGCGCAGTCATGCTGGGACAGGAAGGGGCCGTCCACAAACTGATCCCACAAAGTCAGGAGCGTGAAATTGTCCAAAATGTCTTGGTGAAGCATTAAGAGTTCCTTTCATTGGACCTAAGGGGCCAAGCCCTGAAAAACATCCCCGCCCCATAAAACACAATCAGAGGTCGACCGATACCGTTGGCCCACGCTTGCCGATAACCGATTAATCGACCGATAGTTTTTAAAAATATACTAGATTAAAATAATAATAATAATAATAATAATAATAATAACAAAATCATATTTACATATGCAATTCTAAATGGCATATGTAAATATAAATATATTAAGATGACAAGTTCTAACAGAAAAAAAAAATCTACGGAAAATAACTAAAACATTAAAATATTACAAATAAATGTTTCTTAAGCTATAACCTAAAACATGTAAGTGAATGTCAGGTCAGACTGCACGTCCCATTAGTTAACAAGGATTTATTAGCTTATTTAGCTATCTTACATGAATATGCAATATACATTTCACACCGTATAATAATAGTTGAGCAATACAATTCTACCTTAATCATTCATGTTAGTTCATAGAGCATAAAAAGGTTAACACATAAAACTAACAATGAATAATATTTCTACAGCAGTTATTAACCTTACTTAATGTTACAAATGAAATACTGGATATAATGTATTATAATAGATTACTGTATTATATTCAGTGTTATTTCATTAATCCAGTTTGCTTTTTTAGAACACTTGACGGTTTTCTTATCAAAATAATAAAATATGTATTGAAATCGAATGCGTTTCTGATGTGTTTATATTTCTGTCGGATGCTGACCATCAGTTGTTACATCGCTTTAACTGTTTAAGGTAACCGTTACTGCTAATGTTAGCGTCCTCTCAGCCTCGACGACACAGTAAAGTACATACATGCTGCTGTTCTTTCGCTGCTAAAGCATCCAGTCACCAAAACATTACTTTATAATGATTTGGCAACATGTACTGAAGTGTTCTGTATTCATACCGTTTCCCTTTCGGTGTTTTAGATGCGTGTCAGATGTGTCTGTGCAGCGTTCGGTGAAGCGTGCAGCCTCGCGTGTCCTCGCGTGTTAATGTAAACAGTGATAGTTTTTCATTTGTCCTCTAGAGGCCGCTCTCGCGCTATATAATGCCAGCAGACCCTTCTCAAGGCTCTCGTAGGCTACTGCGTAATGACAGCAGCCTTCTCAGCCGCTCCCGCAATGGATGCAAACCGGAAAAACTATCGGTATTGATTTTTCACGATAACCGATTGTTCCACCAATCAGCTATCGGTGGTCGACCTCTAAAAACAACCCCACCCCATAATTCCCCCTCCACCAAACTTTACAGTCACGCTTTGCATTGCTCTTGGTGATGTAAGGCTTGGATGAGCTGCTCGGCCATGGAAACCCATTCCATGAAGCTCTCTCCGCTGTTCTTGAGCTCATCTGAAGGCCACAGAAGTCTGGAGGTCTGGAGCTGTTGACTCTGCAGAAAGTTGGAGACTTCTGCACACTGTGACCCTCAGCATGCGCTGACCCCGCTCTGGGATTTAACACTTCGTGGCTGAGTTGCTGTTGTTCCCAATGGCTTCCACTTTGTTCTAATCCCACTAACAGTTGAGCGTGGAATATTTAGTAGTGAGGAAATGTCAGGAATGGCCTTATTGCACAGGTGTCAGCCTATCACGGCCCCACGCTTGAGTTCACTGAGCTCCTGAGAGCGACCCATTCTTTCACAGACATATATTCTGTTAAATATATTTGCAATCAGGGGCGAACGAACCACCATCACTCAAATATCAAAGTGTCCAGTCGATTCTGACAGAGATCCCGCCTGCCGAACTCGAGACTCCTGATCTGTGTGAGAGAGTTACGAGCGTCTATAAATACAGTGAGTGGGCTTTACAGGAGCGGGACTCATCCGTCACACACACAAGCCATCATTACACCCCACTGCCAAACAACAGACACCGCAGCCTAAATAACCAGCACCGGACCGGCTGCAGATCCTCACGTACAGTCACAGATCAGCATCTGTCTGTGCTTTACATTACACCTGATGTTAATCACTGATATCTTCATCCACTGATCTACTGAGGAAATCTGCCTTGACTAGAGACTCAAACACACACACACACACACACATTAACTCAACACACTGAGCAGCCGAATCACATATTATAAACATGACATTACTAACAATGTGTGTTCCTAACCGATCAGACCTTTGTGTTGGACTGAATGTTTATAGCCTGCCGTGGTCATCCTCAGCTCTAGTCAGAATATGAGTCTGCTGCTCATTGGGCTGTGATTATGGGGCGTGTTTCAACCCAACCAGGAAAGCCCTCGATTGGACAGACCAACAACCAATCAGAGCAGCGGAGCGACGCATAACGTTAGTTGTCAAATGTCAACAGAACTCAACTGCACTTGGTTGCCAAGTCTGCGGTTTTCCCACCGGTTGTTTTCCATGTCCGCGGGTTGAAGCGATCTCAGTTATGGGATATATAGACCCAGGAATGACAATTTTACCAGGCGACCGTACCAAAATAGCACACGTTACCCCCAAACGCCATTCTTTTAGCTATTGGGCTTGTGTAGGGCTAGTAGTTGGCTTAAAAACTTGGCAACCCTGTCTGCACGCGCGCTGGAATAATTATTAACTAATAGCTTACAAACTTGCATACCCAGAAGATATGGGCTGTTTATCATTACTTATGAAGCAAATATTAACACCATACTGCATGGCCATACTGTACATGCATTATCATACCCAATAATGTGGGCAGGTTTATGGATCCCAGATGTTAGGGGGGTTGGGGGTCATGCTCCCCGGAGGATAATATTGATTTCTATGATCTACATATGTGCATTTTAAGATGATCTGAAGGCCAAAAACTTAAAACCATGCAACTGGGCAGGAGATTATTTGTCGTTCTTATCTCCACATCTCTCTTTTCTCTGTTTTTATCTTGCCCTGTCTCTTCATAACGCTGAGCTTTGACTGATATAGTTTTTCCGTTTCTGTCAGTGAATAAAGTAAACAAACGGTTTACATATTAACATACTGATATTTATATGTTACATGAATAATTTTCTTAGACACGTTAATTTAATGTTTATTAAAGTTTTAAGTTTATTAAATTCACAATATGAACACATTCATTACTAATTCCCAAAAGCTAAGTGTTTTATTTACTGAATGTCACAAATATTATATTAATTTACAATATATACACATTCATTATTAATCTTATGCCTATCTGATGACAATGGATTTGTTAACATTTCTTGTTCGTTAAGGCCTACATCAATCACAGGCATATTTCCAGTTACAAATGGCGAAATTAGACAGAAGTTTATTTTTTCTTTTGTTTAATATTTCTGAATTAACATGTCAAACATGAATGTTTAGTTTATCTGCTTATATTTATCTTACTTGACGTCGAGTTGCGCTGCTAAAGTTTGCGCTTAGCCTCAGCAGTTTCTGTGACCATAAAGCCCGCCTACTCTGGGTTGATTGGTTTTATCAAATATTTTGACATTGACGAGCGGTGACAGACCAATGACGCTCAGATTTACACACACACACACACACACACACACACACACACACACACACACACACACGGTCCAGACTGAACTGCCCGAGCTCAAATGTTGTGGGCGGGGCTGAGTTCTAATGTTCCAGGCTGGAATGTCCATAAGGTTTGATTAGCTGAGAGTGATTTTAAGAACAGCTCAAACCTCTGTCGTCTGAAGCCGGATATCCACACGACCACTGATGAATAACAGGGACAGATGGAGCAAGACTATTATGGAGACAGACAGAAAGGCTGAAGCGTATCAGACACATTGTCAGGTACACACGTCTCGTTTCAGAAAAGCACACGTTGACTCTTGTTCCTTATGAGGGATAAATTACTGCAATTTCATAGACATCCAACATTAACATTTACTGATTCATTTCAGTCAAAGAACAAAATGAGAGCAAGTCCCACTAGAGTTTCATAACAGTGTTAGTTCAATAAACTCCTTGAAAATCTGATGTAGACGTGATCCAGTAAAACTGAGCTGTGATCCGCTTAGCAACACGTTAACATCAGACTGCATTGGAATCGATTGGGTCTGGCTAGCTAGAACCCGCCTAGAATCTGCCTAGAACCAGCCTAGACCCCGCCTAGAATCTGCCTAGAACCAGCATAGAACCTGACTAGAATCCGCCTAGAACCAGCCTAGAACCCGTTTAGAACCCACTTTGAATCCACCTAGAACCCGCCTAGAACCAGCCCAGAACCTGCCAAGAAACTGCCTAGAACCAGCTTAGAACCCGCATTAAACCCACCTAGAACTAGCCTAGAACCAGACTAGAATCCACCTAGAACCAGCCTAGAACCAGCTTAGAACCTGCTTTGAATCCACCTAGAACCTACCTAGAATCTGCCAAGAATCCGCCAAGAACCAGCCTAGAATCCACCTAGAACCCGGCTAGAACCAGCCTAGAATCCATCTAGAACCAGCCTAGAACCAGCCTAGAACCCGCCTAGAATCCACCTAGAACCCGCCTAGAACCAGCCTAGAACCCGCCTAGAACCCGCCAAGAAACCGCCTAGAACCAGCTTAGAACCCGCATTAAACCCACCTAGAACTAGCCTAGAACCAGACTAGAATCCACCTAGAACCAGCCTAGAACCCGCTTAGAACCCGCTTTGAATCCACCTAGAACCTATCTAGAATCCGCCTAGAATCCGCCTAGAACCCGCCTAGAACCCGCCTAGAACCAGCCTAGAACCCGCCAAGAAACCGCCTAGAATCAGATTAGAACCCGCATTGAACCCACCTAGAACTAGCCTAGAACCAGCCTAGAATCTGCCTAGAATCCACCTAGAATCCACCTAGAATCCGCCTAGAACCAGCGAACCAGGCCGAGGCTTTAGTCTGGTTTGTTTTCCTGGATCTCCGAGACGGAGGAAAGAGATGTGGATGATCAGTGGAGATCCGCCGGCTCTCAGAGCCGCCTCTAATTGGACTGAAGTCTGACGCCGGAAGATAAACGAGGCCCAGCGAGGCCAGCAAACCCAAATGTCTTTTGTTCAGAACAGCAAACTGACTTTGGCCTGAGCCGCTGCATTTTAATTTAGTTTTCTGAACATTTTGAGCTGTTTGGGCTCTTTAACACACACATCAGTCCCAGCGTCCAGAAGACCAATCAGACGCCAGTGCTGTGTGTGTGTGTGTGTGTGTGTGTGTGTGTGTGTGTGTGTGTGTGTGAGTGAGTGAGTGAGTGAGTGAGTGAGTGAGTGAGTGAGTGAGTGAGTGAGTGAGTGAGTGAGTGAGTGAGTGAGTGAGTGAGTGAGTGAGTGAGTGAGTGAGTGAGAGAGAGAGAGAGAGAGAGAGAGTGTGTGTGTGTGTGTATGTGTGTGTGTCTCAAAAGAATCCTGCAGCGTCTGACTATCGATCCTCTCAGCTCAAAATCCCTGAGATCTGGTTTCCACTGAACACACTCACACTCACACTCACACTCACACTCACAAACAAACACACACTACAATCTCTGTAGTTCTGACCAAACATCAAACGGCATGAACATTTGATTTCATGATTTCGGTGATAAAGTCACCAACCCGTCCATCCGTCCACCCACCCGTCCACCCGTCCACCTGTCCATCCGTCCAACAGTCCACCCACCCGTCCACCCGTCCATCCACCAACCCACCCGTCCACCCACCCGTCCACCCGTCCACCTGTCCATCCGTCCAACAGTCCACCCACCCGTCCACCCACCCGTCCACCCGTCCATCCACCAACCCACCCGTCCACCCGTCCACCCGTCCATCCACCCGTCCATCCACCCGTCCACCCGTCCACCAACCCACCCGTCCATCCACCAACCCACCTGTCCACCCGTCCACCCGTCCACCCACCAACCCACCCGTCCACCCGTCCACCCGTCCATCCACCAACCCACCCGTCCACCCGTCCATCCACCAACCCACCCGTCCACCCGTCCACCCGTCCATCCACCAACCCACCCGTCCATCAACCAACCCACCCGTCCATCCACCCGTCCATCCACCAACCCACCCGTCCATCCACCAACCCACCTGTCCACCCGTCCATCCATCCACCCACCCGTCCACCCACCTGTCCATCCGTCCACCCACCCGTCCACCCATCCATCCACCAACCCACCCGTCCATCTGTCCATCCATCCAACCCACCCGTCCATCCACCAACCCACCCATCCATCCACCAACCCACCCGTCCATCCACCAACCCACCCGTCCACCCGTCCATCCGTCCATCCACCAACCCACCCGTCCATCCACCAACCCACCCGTCCATCCACCAACCCACCCGTCCACCCGTCCATCCACCAACCCACCCGTCCATCCACTAACCCACCCGTCCATCCACTAACCCACCCGTCCATCCGTCCATCCACCAACCCACCCGTCCATCCACCAACCCACCCGTCCATCCGTCCGTCCATCCACCAACCCACCCATCCATCCACCAACCCACCCGTATACCCGTCCATCCACCTATCCACCCGTCCACCCGTCCATCCACCAACCCACCCGTCCATCCACCAACCCACCTGTCCACCCGTCCATCCACCAACCCACCCGTCCATCCGTCCATCCACCAACCCACCCGTCCATCCGTCAACCCACCCGTTCATCCGTCCATCCACCCATCCTCTCTCTCTCTCTCTCTCTCTCTCTCTCTCACACACACACACACACACACACACACGGATGGATGGATGGATGGGTGGGTGTACGAGTGGATGGATGGGTGGATGTGTGTGTGTGGGCATGAATCTGACCTGACCTTCTCAATGCTGTGAGAAGAAAGAGAAGAGGATTGTGTGATGAATGTTTCCTCTTTCATCTGATGTGTGAAGACGAGCTCTAGACCTCCAGACCGTGCAGCGCATCAAGAGCTTTACTACAGCGGCACACGCTCAGACACACTGCAGGCTACACATTTACTTCAAATACTCTGATCTTTAACAAACGTCCTCACACACGTGCACACACACACGTGCACGCACACACACACAGACGCGCGGGCACACATACACGCGCGCACACGCGCGCACTCACACGTGCACTCTCACACACACACACACACACAGACGCGCGCACGCGCACGCGCACACTCACACACACACACACACACACACACACACACACACACACACACACATCCCCTAAACCTACCCATCACAGGAAACATTTTGCATTTTTACATTAAAATAAATAAAATAATACATTTGTAACATAGTAGTTTATAAATCCATTTACATTGTGGGGGCCGCTGGCTGCTCATCTTAGGCTTTACTATCCTTAGGGGGACATTTGGTCCCCACAATGTAATTTAAACAAGCACACACGTTTGTCTCTCTCAAACGTCTGCCGTGTGTGTGAGTCTGTGCTCATGAAGACTATCCGGAGTAAATGACCTCTCCGTCTGAAGCCGTATCGACTGTTACTGTAGACTATCACAGCAGTGCTCTCATGAACTCCTTCATGGCCGCTGGAACTAATTATGACTTTAGCATCTAAACGTCTGAAGGCAAACGAGAGATTAGCGCTGGCTCCGTGTGCGAGCGGGAGTCTCTGAGCAGATTAAGACTGGATTCAGCGGCGTCCATTAGCCCAGACCAGAGATGGAAACAGGCCTCGGATCAATGCGCAGATGACAGCTATGGATTGATTTCAGCAGCCTGATGCTGTTACAGTGCCAAGAGGAAGTGTGTGTGAGTGTGTGAGTGTGTGTGTAAAAATCCATAGTGCGCAGCCCCTCCACAGCCTGAAATCCATTTGGGAGATTGGCATCGATCAGCGTTCTGCTCCGGCTTCCTGAGAGGAAACTCCTGACCCTTAATGGAGCGGCAGGACAGAAGAGCCGGTGGACGATACACACTCGAGTCAAGCTTCGGGAGGTAATGTGTTCTCCGAGCGCTCACCGACACGTCAGTGAAGAAATCACCGCTTCCATCCCGGCAGACTGAAGGTCGGGAAAGAGGGAATGTGGATACACCAAAAGATCGCACGTACTTCCAAGATATTTAATGTTTGCTGGACAAAACGGCACGACTAATAAATCCTGCGGGTACAAAAACTGGCCGTTTGTATACACTGCAAACAAATGCTCTTCTTACTCAGTATTTTTGTCTTGTTTCGTCCAAACATCTAAAAACTCTTAAGACAAGAAGTATTTACTAGACAAGCTAAAATTATTGTCTTGTTTTGGGGAAAAATAACTCAAAATGAAGAGAGTTTTTGAGAGAGATAAATAATCTTGTTTTCTGTTTGGATTAAGATTATTTCTCTCACCCCATTGGCAGATTATTTATCTTATTTTAAGCAAAAACTCTCTTCATTTTGAGTTATTTTCCCCAAAACGTTCTCAAACTGGCCCCAGGTCAGACCACCTCAATCCGTCATGATCGGTCATAATATATCCGAGGACCAATGACATCAGCGATGGTATGAACACATCCGTGAACAAACACTACTGGGATTATTATGGTCTGAAACGAAGGGCCAGCTGTTCAGAAGTAACCAGATTCCGCCTGTCGGACTGGGTCAAATCCTGAAAATAAGCCTGAAATCAGATTAGATCAAAACATTCAATCTTGGTTTTGATCTGGATCAAATAATCAGCTTGTGTTCTTCAAAACGGTTTAGTAAGAGTGGGATACATTTGATCCAACACAAGAGGGATTAAACTGATCCCGCAGCAGAAAGGTGGATTACAGAGGGAAAATATAATAAATCCCATCCACCCACCCATCCATCCATCCGTCCGTCCGTCCACCCACCCATCCATTGCATCTATTCATCAACCCACCCACCCATCCATTGCATCTATTCATCAACCCACCAACCCATCCATTGCATCTATTCATCAACCCACCCACCCACCCATCCATCCATTGCATCTATTTATCCACCCACCCACCCACCCATCCATTGCATCTATTCATCCACCCACCCATCCATTGCATCTATTCATCCACCCATCCACTGCATCTATTCATCCACCCACCCATCCACTGCATCTATTCATCCACCCACCCACCCACCCACCCACCCACCAACCCATCCATTGCATCTATTCATCCACCCACCCACCCACCCATTGCATCTATTCATCCACCCACCCATCCATTGCATCTATTCATCCACCCATCCACTGCATCTATTCATCCACCCACCCACCCATCCATTGCATCTATTCATCCACCCACCAACCCATCCATTGCATCTATTCATCCACCCACCCACCCACCCATTGCATCTATTCATCCACCCACCCACCCATCCATTGCATCTATTCATCCACCCATCCATCATCCATCCATCCATCCACCCATTCATCCATCATGTTTAATCAGTTCTTGCATTTGCTGGAAGTCAAATCGATGACCTTGGCATTGCAACTGCCACACTTTACGGTTTAAGCTCCATGAAACCAGTTTAGACCAGTTTAGACCAGCTGATGAGGATCCATTACGAGCAGGTAACTTCAGTGAGAAACAGGACAGGTCTCATCTGGTCTTCCAGCAGGGAAAATGAGAGACTGATTAAAGACAGACATGAGCGGGCCTTTCTCTGGGATGTGCTTCTCCCTCTGTTAGCAATAAAGCACGCCTCATCAGCCATGGCTGTAATTACCGGAGTGAATGTGAAGGGCAGACGTGCCGCGGGTTGCCAGATTTGCCCTCGCGGCCTTTGAGCGAGGCGACCGCGACTCATCGAGTGATTACACGCAGTAAAAGTGTTCCTAACTCACACGTGTGCTCGCCACAGAAACACTGCAGTCTCCAACTCCATCTGGAGAATAAACAGAAAGAGACCGTTTGTGTTTGTGGTTCGGGTTCGATGACTGTTGAAGAAAACCCTGCAGAAGAAGAAACCCCGGATTCTGATTATAAACATATGATCACTACGGCTTTCTTAACTCGAGGGGTTCGCTCACTGATAAGCACTAAAACAGACTTCCGGTAGGTGCCAAGAAAATAGACAGCATGTTTTTTAGGAACGCTGGAAGTTTTTTATCTGCAATGAGATCTCTCTCTCTGTGGAGATAATGAGCCAATGAGATCTCTCTCTCTGTGGAGATAATGAGCCAATGAGATCTCTCTCTCTCTGTGGAGATAATGAGCCAATGAGATCTCTCTCTCTCTGTGGAGATAATGAGCCAATGAGGTCCCAATGAGCTCAGTGGCCTTCATCATCCGTAAATGGAAAACATCTGTGATCACCAGGACTCTTCCTAGAGCTGCCGTCGACCAAACTGAGCGATCGAAGGGAGAAGGGCCTTAGTCAGGAAGGAGCCCAAGAACCTGATGGACAGTCTGACAGAGCTCCAGTGTTTCCATGTGGAGAGAAGCTTCCAGAAGAACAGCCATCTCTACAGCTCTCCACCAATCAGGCCTGTGCGGGAGAGACGGAAGCCACTCCTCAGAAAAGGCCGCCTGGAGTTTGCCAAAAGGCTCCTGAAGGACTCTCAGACCACGAGAATCTAAATTCTCTGGTCTGATGAAACAAAGATTGACCTCTTTTGCCTGAATGGCAAGCGTCATGTCTTGAGGAAACCAGGCACCGCTCATCAACGGGCCAATACCATCCCTATATTTAAGCATGGTGGTGGCAGCATAATGATGTGGGGGTGTTTTTCAGCGGCAGGAACTGGGAGACTAGTCAGGATTGAGGGAAATATAAATGCAGCAATGCACAGAGACATCTGTGATGAAAACCTGCCCCAGAGCGCTCTGGACCTCAGATTGGGGCGAAAGTTCGTCTTCCAACAGGACAACGAGCATACGCACACGGCCAAGCTAATGAAGGAGCGGCTACGGGACGACTCTGGGAATGCCCTTGAGTGGCCCAGCCAGAGCCCAGACTTGAACATCTCTGGAGAGATCTGAAAATGGCTGTGCTACGACTCCCCCCATCCAACCTGATGGAGCTTGAGAGGTCCTGCACAGGAGAATGGAAGAGACTGGCCAAGCTTGAGCATCAAACTCAAGAAGACTTGAGGCTGTAAGTGGAGCCAAATGTGCTTCAACAAAGTATTGAGCAAAGGCTTTGGATACTTATGGACATTTTTATTTTTAACATATTTGGAAAATAATGAATTTAATCCATTTTGGATAAAGAATAAAGCTGTAACATAACAAAATGTGGAAAAAGTGAAGCACTGTGAATACTTTTATCAGATGAACTGTAACCTTCTGTTGATCTGACGGTCCGTGAGAAGGATACAAACATACGGTCTGTAGTATTCCTGGAGCTTAAAATGTCTTTTGCAGACACATAAACATGAATTTCTTTCTCGGGTCCAGGTAAAATAAATAATGAATAGTATCTCAGTGATACTAAAATAACACTAGAGGTGCTTATCGACATTAGAGACAAAACACACCAGATCAAGAAACAACAAGCATGTGTAGGGGTGTGGCCAACAGCACCTGACTGCCACACACTCGGACCAATAGCACGCCAGTTCAGCTGTGACTGACAGGTGTAACGCTGGACATTAATGTGGTAATATTGGATGTCTTTCCGTTTTGGTGTGAGAAGGGAAATGAAAACTTTGTGCTGTTTAACAGAGTGTTGAAACGGAGTGTGTCCAGATGTCAATAATGATTCATTAGTTGTGATGAGTCAGCTGCCGACACAATCCAGCTCTCAGAATGAATATTCAGCGCTGTCAGGGTTCGTGAGCGCCTGCGTTTCATTTCATCACTTCGAGGACGAGCGCTACGTGACTAATATGAACACACAATCATTTACAGGACTCATAATCACACGGTTGGAGAATGACGCAGCTCTGCTCGATACGGCTCTGTTTTCATCGCCATAGAGACAGAGCGTATTTAGGCCACGCCCACACCTGGGGGGGGGGGGGTGTAATCCAACGCTCTCCATTGGCTTTGTATAGCGTGAGGCCGCCTCCTTGTCATTTCGGACTTATTAGAAGAAGCAGAACAATGTCTAAAAGCTGAAATGTGACGAGGTGTGCAGCAAACAAGCTAAAAAACACAGAACTCAGTGTTTATAAGCCGTCGACCCCAAAAAAACGAGCGTTTAAGGAGACACAAGCGGACAATAAGACGTGAAGCTTCAGCTTCAGAATGGCTCAGTTTTGGGATCCTGACCCTCAGTATGTCTACGTGTGCAGTAAACATTAGTCAAATATACAAATGTCAGCTTTATATATTATATTTCCTGTCTGTGATGATTTTCTCCTCCAGTGGGCGTGGTTCTCAGTGTGATATAACATCTCTCGCTCTGTCTCTAAAGCATGTCTGCACTTTTATGTCTTTAAACGCTCGTTTTTTGAGTCAGCAGCTAATAAACAATTCTGGGTTTTTGGTTCTGGGTTCTTTAGCCTGTTTTCTGTACACCTTGTCACATATCAGCTTTTAGACATTGTTTGTTTTTTGAGTGGCTTTTGATCTCTGGATGATTAGACTAAGACACAAGGGGGCGGGGCTTAGCGAAGAGTCAACACCCCCTACTGTCTCTAATACTCTTGATGATGATGATGACTCCTGATATTAATGACACTCTCTCTCTCTCTCTCTCTCTCTCTCTCTCTCTCTCTCTCTCTCTCTCTCTCTCTCTCTCTCTCTGATGTTGAACAGGAAGTGACATCAGCCGTTGTCTGAATATGCCTCGACTCATCTGATCAGACTGAAACTTTTACATTTTAAATTACATAAAAATGTGAACTATCTAAGATGTGAACAACGACCGTGATGATCCGCGCTACTGTTTGAAACATCAGCACACACTGCTTTACATAAAACAGCAGACAGTATTTTAGACACATATATACGGTATGACCTCATTTACATTTAAATAAGTGTGTGTGTGTGTGTGTGTGTGTGTGTGTGTGTGTGTGTGTGTGTGTGTGTGTCACAGCTGCAGATGAAACACACACATCTTTCAGCCCTGAAATCTGTATTCACAGCCAAACTGACCCATTAAAGAAAGAAGCCCCTGTGTGCGTGTGTGTGAATGTGTGTGTGTGTGTGTGTGTGTGTGTGTGTGTGTGTGTGTGTGTGTGTGTGTGTGAATGTGTGTGTGTGTGTGTGTATGTTAGTAAAAAATAAATTGTGCTGTTGTGCATTATATGCGTTAATGTGCATGTGTGTTAGCTACAAAAATGCATTACAAAATTAACTCTAAAACTCAACATGTTAATCACAGAAATGAAGCGCTTTGACCTCAGACGGGTTGGTTTGTAACATCAGGGTTTGGTTTCTGTCTGAGAGATGTTTTGCTAGTCATCTAGTCGACCAGGTAAACCAGCGCTAAACACACACACACACATCCTCTGGCCTGTTCCTCAAAGCAGGATTCAGTTACCCAGTTAAGTTCGAGATTAGTTTCAGCAAACTCAAAAGCAAAAAAGCAAAGCAAACAGTTTTTTCATGATCAAGAAGATGGGCTGGTTTTTATCAGTGTTTATCCCCATGGTAACTGACACTACACGGCTAACCTGCTAGAGCCGGTCTATTCTGGGTTAGAGATCACAAACCCAATCTGGACCAATCAGCTGCAAGAGGAAATGCACTAAAGCCACACCCCCTGTCACTCTCGTTCCAAATTAAAGAAGTTTATAATGAGAACTTTAGAAATAAAATTGTGCATCTTTTGGTGCTAATTATTTATTATATTTATATTACATGAATTATAATCACTTTGAATTCATATAAAATGTTCATATACATATTATATTAATTGACAAGTAGCCAAATAGTAATATAAATATAATGTATGCATCCATAATTCTTTAACCTCTTAACCCTCGCCCTGTGCTGAGAAATAAATAAAAAAATGACATACTCCAAATAAAAATGTCTGCAGCTCTTAAACCCTATGGTCTATATCCATAAATGTGGTCTTATTTTAAACTAGACACTTTAAATTATGTTACCCAAAAGTCATAATAACTCAAATAGTATAGGGACAGATTAAAACAAGGGGAAATATGCATGTAAGTGACTCACGTTTTTATTTTTTTATTATTCCCTTATGGAAAAAAATATTAGATTTTAATTTTTATGCCCTGAAAATAACCTAAATATAAAACTGAATGTCTGATCATGCTTTGATTAAAATTTGAGGACGATTCTCTCAAAAATGTAGCTTCTGTAAGCTTTTATGTCAAAAAAGACTGGGCGTCCTTTCAATAAAGTCCAATTATATTAGAACATTTGTGTAATAGTAAAGAGTAGTTTTTATTCAAATAAATCTGCAATAAACTGCTAATTATAATGCATTTGCAGTCCCTGATAACTAAAACAACTATTTACAGAATTTACAAGTGTAAAAAAACTCATTTAGTTGATAAAAACAGTCTCTTATTTAGTCTGCGCGTTGTGTGTAAGTGTGTGCGCTTACACTGGCAGGCGCTGGATACGATGAATGAATACTGTGGAGACGACGCTAAGTAACAGCTAAGTAAGCATGAGGTATTCACTAATGCTTCTTACGACGTCTGTTACAGAAACTACGCAAAATATTGTCTTTTGATTCGTTACTACATCCATCAATCAAATCTATGCTGGCTATGCATTGGCTAGGCATTGAATGGCTTATCCAACTAAAACAACCGGCGAGTTTGACTGACAGATGCATCACCCAGTGACGCGCTCCCTTTCTATTTATGTGTCCTAGTCAGCTTTTGATTGAAGGAGAGAGACCTGGGAGGGTTTAACAAGACCGGAACAGTCCACAGTACAGGGGAGATTGTCAAAATAAGGCTTACAATCGCTATTTCATTGAAAATGGACATGATTGATTACTCTTAACACAAAACGCTTATGCAAACAACGGAGGATTTTTAGTTTTTTCCCCTTATTTTTTCGTTGTTTTGGATTAAAAGTGGGATGCATTTTGAAGAGTGGACTCTTACACAGACATGTATGCTGTTGTTTCGTGGATTCGTCCGATCTGATCTGAACGTCAGGAGATGAAAGATGAGTACCGCGTTCATTATGCTAATGTTTAAATAGCCACTGCTTTAGCATTTAATTTAACCCTTTCCTCTCTGGTGTATTTATTGCAAAAACGAGTTCAGAACATGAATCTTGAGTGTTTTAGCTTTCAAATGATGCATAGTTTGTGATAGTTGATTGAACAGTTTGTATAAAACAAAAGTAATTATAAGTAGAGACACGCCCACTTGCGTCAGACGCCCCGCCCACGATCCGGTGCGGATTAAGAAGTTAAACAACGTGTGTTCATTTGAGCTCTTTGTGAACCTATAATTATAGGCATATTTCTTTGATTCGCATCATGCGTTGATATAGTCAGATATTATTTCATCTGCTTCTCAAATGTAGGTGTTTATTCCTGCTTTGTAAACATTTAATTTCATAATAATTTTCAAAACGATCTCTCAATCTTAGAAGAGAAGTGACTCAAGCGGACGCTGTGATTGGCTGTTTGCCAATTAATCGCTAACTCTGGATTAGTTGACAGAGAAAGTTTATACCGAGCTTTGAGAAACGGTTGAGCTTGATCTAAACCAGGTTGGATTGATCTGGATTTGTCAACTCTAAACCTGCTCTGAAACTCAGCGTTTGTTCAGCTAGCTTCATGCAACAGGCCTCAGGTCTCAGACGGGTTAGCATCTGCAGCTAAAGCCAGATCAGGAAGTACACAGACTCACAGTCACATGCTAATGATTTCATTTAGCGACCAATTAATCCAACCTAACCAACAGGGAGACCTCGAAAAACCAATTAATCACCACAATAAATCAGCCAATTAAGAGACGCGATGAAATTAACATCAAATTACACGCAGTAACAGATAATGAAGACGGCGTGTCCTCAGATCTCACACAACATCACGATAAACAAACCGCTCGAAGAGAAGACACAAGACACACACACACACACACACAGCATTTCCAAAAACCTCAATATAAACATATTGATTATCAGAAGAGAAAGAGACTTCAGCTTCAATAGGAATATCCTATACAGGAATGATTGTGCACTGCAAAAAATGCTCTTTTTATTGAATATTCTAGTAAATGAATCTTGATTTAAGAATGTTTAGATGTGTGGATATTTGGAAACAAGACAACATTACGAAATAAGAAGATCATTTTTTGCAGTGTTTATAAGATCTCTGCTGTGGTCCAGCTCTAATCTGATGACTATGGTGTTATAAGCATTAACAGTAAAGCTGCTTTGAGACGATTGTGGAAATGCACGACCACAGTCATTGGAAAGGGTTCATCCGTCACACAGGAACAGCAGAACTAGAGCTGGAATCAGGGAAACATGGCTCATGTACTCACGATCGCTGCAGAACGAGCCCCCATAGGACGTCATGGTACAGTCGCACGAGAAGCCCTCCCACTGCTGCAGACACACCCCCTGATGATGACACGAGTCCTCCGTACAGGTGGTGCTGGGTCCTACACACACACACACACACACACACATCAACACCTGCTCAAGAATCATAACTATATCAGTGTTCTTGTTCTGTTTATTATGATTTCTGAAGGATCATGTGACACTTCTTTTAAATGCTGGTCACTATTCAGTTTTTGAAAATTATTCTTTTGTGGTCCAAATTTGGAAGAACAACACCAGGCTGAGTAAATGACGACTTCAGTTTCATTTTAAGGTGAACTGCCCCTTTAAGACTGGAGTAGATATGCTGTTAATTCAGGTTTGATTATAGGATTAAATTACAGATGAAAAATCTAAAACGCCTCAGGTTATGCATGTAACCATGGTTCCCTGAAAAGGGGAATGAGACACTGTGTCTTTTACACGGCAAAAAATGCTTTTCTTACTCAGTATTTTTGTCTTTTTTCTAGTCCAAACATCTAAAAATTCTTAAAACAAGAAGTATTTACCAGACAAGCAAAAGTAATTGTCTTGTTTTGGGAAGAAATTACTCAAAATGAAGAGAGTTTTTGCTTAAAATAAGATAAATAATCGGCCAATGGGGTGAGAAAAATAATCTTAATTCAAACAGAAAACAATTACGAAGTTATTTTCTTACCACAACAAGACAATAATTTGTACCTGTCTAGTACATGTTTCTTAAATGTAAGATTTTTTAGATATTTGGACTAGAAACAAGACAAAAATACTAAGTAAAAAGTGTAGTGTTTGCAGTGTAGAGGCCACGTGCTCCTGCCATGTGCTCCACTGTAATGACTTGGCTTAACATGGCATGGTCAAACAGACATTACTATATGGGTGTTCTCGTTCTGTTTATTATGATTTCTGAAGGATCATGTGAGACTTACAAGAATAGTTCACCAAAGGAAGCTTGAGTCATCATTTGCTTTTTGCATCATTTGCATCATGCTTTTATTCATCTCGATTTTGCACAACTTGGTGGGAGTGAACTGCGGCCGAGATAAAGAATTTAATTAAACATTCAATCTCAGTTTGTTTTTCACCCAACTCTGTCACACACGTATAAGTGTCACACAGGATCATTATGTGAGCATGTTTTGTCTTTTTTTTTTAAAATGCTGGTCACTATTCAGTTTTTTAAAAAATTGTATTCTCCTTTTGTGGTCCAAATTTGAAGAACAACACCAGGGGGAGTAAATTATGACTTCAATTTTATTTTAAGGTGAACTGTCCCTTTAAGACTGGAGTAAGGATGTTGCATATTCAGGTGTGATTAGAGGAATAAATTACAGATCAAAAATGTTAAATCTCTCAGTTTACGCATGTAACCATGGTTCCCTGAAAAGGGGAATGAGACGCGGTGTCTTTTAGAGGCCATGTGCTCCATTGTAATGTCATTTCCATAGTCTCTTGGCATGTTTTTATTGGTTTATTTAGTCATGTCGTTTTCCAGTTCAGTTCTGTCATTAATTTATTGTTTAATAATTGTTCACAGGTGTGCTCTGTCTTGTCATAAGTCTTGTGTATTTAAGCCCTCATGTTTGCCCTGTTTCCTGGTCTAGTATTATCTAACAAGGAGACAAGTGTGCAGTTTACTTACATATGTGAACAGATACAAAACAGACGATGACTTGAGCTTGACTTGGGTTGGCTTAACATGGAATGGTCAAACAGAAAACTCATCACACAACAGGTTATAACATCAGTACTAGACCAGAACACAGAGCAAACATGAAGGTTTAAATACACAAGACTAATGACAAGACACACCTGTAAACAATTATTAAAGAATGAACCAATGACAGAACTGAACTGAGAAACCACATGACTAAATAAACCAACGACAACATGACACAAGAGACTAGGGATATCACATTACAATGAAGAACATGGCAGGATCACATGACCAAACCAGGACACATGACAAGGAGCATAAATACAAAGCCATGAACACAAGCAAACCCCGAAAGCACTACAGGTTCCCTGAGAATAGGGAACGAGACGCTGCGTCCCTTTGCCAGGTATTCCTGCACACCAGTGTTCATTTTGACAGCACATTCTGATTTAGTTTTAGTTATATTTAGTCATCTAAAATCTAATGAGTTTAGTTAAACTAAAATGCATTAATTGAGCATTTAAGCCTTACATAACCGACTGTTACCTGAGCTGACATTTTGACATTATTGTGTTGTTGACATTAAAAAATACAAAAAAGAGAGTTTGTTTGTTTTTTAAAAACATATCTATATAGTTTTTATAACGTTGTTTTTCTGTTTTAGTAGGCTATATCAGGTTAAGCTAAAGCTTCAGATAAATTTGTTTGTTCTTTTTTTGTTAAAATTTATTTAATGTAATGAAGATTTTTAAATAGTTTTATTGAGCTATTATAAACCTGATACTTTGTTTGAATATGTGTCAAATACTGTTCTCTCTATGAATTAAATGGGAATTCGATTAAATACAGTGCATTGTGTAAACTCAAACGAATAAATAATGGATGACTTTTATTATAAACAAGCTCGAAACACATTGAATCTTATTTTAAAATGCCTTACTGTTGCAGATGCTCATTCACGTTCAGATGAGGGACATAAAATATGCATCGTTACAACCGTCTAGAACATATTACTATGCACACATCGTAAAGTAAACATTGTTATTATTCATAATAACATCTGAATGGCATAAATGTGTGTTATTCATTTTATGAGCCGTTCTGAAGCGCTGTATTGGAGATGGTTTTCCCACGGTTAGATCCGCACGTTACACTTCAAATAAGCGCACCTTTCACATGACATCAGTTCTGTAGCATTTTCTTCTCGTTTCTATTCGTTGACGAATATTACCGTAGTTTTCCGTCATAGTTGTTATTTAGGGCCCGTTCACACTGCAGGCAAAAGTGGTGTGGTAGTGTGAACACTCAAATCTAGCCCAGATCTGATCTTTAATGCGGTCGCAGTGTGAACAACCAAAGCGGATTTGATGTGACTTTTACGTCAATCTATGTCGACATTTGTCACAATTATGCGCCAGCGAGTTAGCCATAGACACAACAGACACAGACAATAACATTAAAAACTAGACTAGATACGGAGAACAGCGATGGAGCGAGTCAGTGGAGGGCGAGTGAGTGAGTATATGAGGAGATACTTCAATTAAAGCTCCGCTAGAAGGATCCTACCGTAACCGCTCCGCTTCTGAAAGCACACGAAATGGAAGAACGGGGACACAGACGAACGTGGCTTCAGTGCCAAAGGAAGGAGACAAAAGGCCAAAATAACCACTTTTGCTCTCTTTCCTTTCGTTCTTCTCCTCTTCAGCTCCTGCTCATTAATGTTATGGCTTCCATTACACAAACATTTTGAAATAAAAGCGTAAATGCTTACTTCCTCCATAACCTCCTGAGCTTTAGTGCAGCGTGCTGCGTCTGATGGCATTGATGTTGTTCTTTTGCACATACGGGTTAGTTTGAAACCTCAAACAGTTCACACTGGAATCAGATTTAGGACACATTTTAAAAGGTAATGTGAACAGCCAAACAAAAAAATCAGATCTGAGCAAAAAAACAGAACTGAGCATTAAGACTTGCGGTGTGAACCTTAGTTATCATCTCGTTTTCATCTGTGAAAAAAGATAATTGACGAATATTATGATGAAAATTATTCATCCACAAAATGGACAGTGCTGCACTCCTTCAGACGAGACCTTTATACTCCAGGCCAATGTCAAGCCCATCGTCGTGTTTTCACACGTGCTTCAGACACCGGTTATGACGGAGGATTAATTATGTTCCTCAACGTGTCCTCTTGGGACACAGTGTCCCATTCCCCTTCTCAGGGAACCATGGTTACATGCATAACCAACGTTTTACATTGAAGATGATATTGATGATATAATATGATTACAGGAGAATGATTGAAGCTGGTTTTGTGCCACAGGCTTCTGTTCCGCTTAAAGAAGGACAGGAAAGACATGGAGTATCTCTGCTGGTAGTTATAATGCAAACGCAGCCGCTGATAATGGACTTTACCATGAGAGATCTGCGGTCAGTCATTATCTTCACAGGAGGCACAGACCACATGATGCTTATTTTTAATTTCAACAAATCAGATCGCAGCAGGACGCCGAAGCAAAGGCTTCTTTTCATGTGGTGTGTGTCAATGCTGAAGCAAAATAAATAACAACGCACGAGCAGAGTGAGTGTGAGCGAGAGCTTGACGGGGCTCTTCGTGAGATGTGCTGTTGCTTTAAGACACCACGCCTTGTTATTTTCAGCACATCTTCAGTTTTAATGATCGTCCCGCTGAGATCTGAGAAAATTAACACAAAAATTAACACCGCAAACCGTGAGGCGCTGGTTTACCCACACACACCGAAATAAACCTGAGCTTTGCTCATTTATCAGAGACACGCTGCAGACTCATGTGAATCTGTGTGAATAACACATCTGCAACTGTGTGCCGTGAGCATAATGAGTGTGCAACTTTAAGAGTAACGACAGAACACGGGTCGCTGTTTATTCCCTCGGGGATCAACGGCCAAATGAACTTCTGGATCGTGATTGGATATTATTCTAATTGACTGTTGAGCTGATTGTGTTATAATCACATACTAATGACTCGCCTGCGAAGAGGAATTCAACTCGCCCTCATTACTGGCCCTTATTCAACATTTATGGCTGTGCAGCGCACGTGTGTGTGTGTGTGTGTGTGTGTGTGAGAGAGAGAGAGAGAGAGAGAGAGAGAGAGAGAGAGAGAGAGAGAGAGAGAGAGAGAGAGAGAGAGAGAGAGAGAGAGAGAGAGAGAGAGAGTGTGTGTGTGTGTGTGTGAGAGAGAGAGAAGCAACTTTCACACAGCGATTCCGGCAAATACACAGATAATGCGACCCGACATTTGTTTCCGGGCCGCTAGATTTTGTCCATTCTCACTGCCAGCGAAATACCGTAATATGTGCGCTTTCACACACAACCCGTAACGGTCCCGGGTCGAGTTGGTAATCAATCCCGGGACGCGGTTTCTTTCACACAGAAGGCGACCCGGCAATGTTCCGGGAATATTGCGGGACCGATGTGCAGTGTGAAAGGGGCTAGAGAGAGAGAGAGAGAGAGTGTGTGTGTGTGTGTGTGTGTGTGTGACAGAGTGAGTGTGTGTGTGTGTTTAATGAAGAGCAGTAGAAATATAATGACAGTGCAGATATTTATCAAAATGTCCTCGTATCATCATTTAATGGTGCTAATAATGATAACGATCTATCGTTTTGGATCTGATCCCTTCTCTCAGTTCATCGGGCGTCACACACACACACACACACACACACACACACACACACACACACACACACACACACACACACACACACGTGGATATTGCTCTGTCATGGTAGTGTTAGAAAAGCAGAAATAAAGCTCTCGCTGCTTTAATGACGGAGACGAGTCCATCTATTTAAGAGCCAGCGGTGTCAAGCTCTGAGAGGCAGTGCATGTGGAATAACATCAGAGCTGATGAAGTCTGAATGTGTTCCTGGCAGCTCAGATGACAGGCTGATCGAGCTCGTAATAATGTTGTTTTTGCACAGAGAGCGAGAGACACGGCGGTGAAATAAGATGGAGTCCGCTGGGAAATCAGCACAGAATACTAACACCAACACCAGGCATTACACACGTAAATAAATCACACGCTTTCCGTCGGTGTGAGATCTGTTATCTAACAGCAAATTAGCAAAAAACGTCTCGACTGCATCCAACAATTACAGGACTTAAAGGATCTGCTGCTAACATCTTAGATCCCCAGCAGACCTTCCGTGGAGTCCAGGCCTCGACGGGTCCACATAATCATATTCCATTTCAAACTTAAGGCACTAAAGCGTAATCCTTAAAGACTTAAGAGGCTATTTATTTTTCTAAATAGTTCACTAACATTACCAAAAAAAAAAAACACGTTCTGTAAAAAATGTGCTATTGCTCGGTTAATTAAACAACGAGACCTTATTGTAATGCATTGTTCTTTATTGTATGTAAACTGTCAGAGCTATTTTTGTTATTATAAATTCTTACATTTAGAAACATTTACTAAACAAATAAAAAATGAACAGAGTTTTTGCTTAAAATAAGATAAATAATCTTGTTTTCTGTTTGAATTTAGATTATTTTTCTCACCGCATTGTCAGATTATTTATCTTATTTTAAGCAAAAACTCTCTTCATTTTGAGTTATTTTCCCCAAAACAAGACAATAATTTGTACTTGTCTAGTAAATGTTTCTTATTTTAAGATTTTTTTTAGATATTTGGACAAAACAAGACAAAAATACTGAGTAAGAAGAGCATTTATTTGCAGTGTGCATTATATTGTATTGACCTGTATCGATCACCAAGGTTGCGTTTCTCATTGATTTATCTCATAATTATTATTTACACCTGTACTGGGGTCGATCAGCAGGGCTGCATTCATGTGATCAATATTATTCCAATGTAAAAATGTTTGGGGGCGTGGTCAGGACTGATTCACAACGGGTCTGATTGGTTCAAATCTTCAATGTTGTAAACACTAGAAACGCTTCATTCAATGTTTAGATCTAATCATATATACACCGTAAAAAATACTTAAAAAATAATTTGAAAAAAATGTGAGTTAATACAATGAACATTTGTGAGAATCAATAACCTTTATTAAAATATTATTAAAATATTTTTTAATTTTTTTAAAGAAGCATATTGGGTATTTGTGTGGTTAATTTGTGATGACGGAGCGAAATTGTGCTATTTTCATTTTTTTTTTTTTTTTTTTTTTTATGTGGTTCAGATACAATAATATTTTGAGTTTCTATTTATTAAACCGATTTCCTTCATTGTATCAACTAAAATTTTTAATTTCAATAAACTCAAAATTTTAAGGCAACCAGGTTACTTACTTTGTTAAGTTAAACCAACAATATTTTTTTACAGTGTATGTAAAATGATCCCATTGCGCTGCACTATTTAGAAATGTTTAAATGAAAGTCAGTGATGGTCACATCTACCAGAGGGCACTCCTCACTAGCCCATTGCATGAACTACATTTCCCATAATCCTTTGCCTGGACTCGTTCCGCTTCATTACTCTCAGATGTGTGTGGTTTACCTCGTTAACTCTGCCGTAACGAGCCCTGTGTTTGCAGTCATTTATTGCGAAGTCTTGTGTGTGTCACACTGCGTTTCTTTAGTTTCCCTTGCCTGGTTTATGCTGTATCTTCCGCCTGGTTTTGTGTTTTTTGTTCCTGTTTTTCTGCCCTTTTATCGTTTGTGTTTTGACCTATTGCCAGTTTTATGAATTTGAAACCTGCCCAATAAAAGCTGCGTTGAACTCGGGTTTCAGAGAAGTGTGTATTATTAATTGTTCTAATTTTAATGTCTATTTTTTGGAGGTTCATTTGTATATAAGCCGAGCCCTTTCCAACACGACTATCTGATCTATAAGAGAGTTTTATCAAGCCCATAGCATAATATGATTATTATGATGATCATATTTTATAAATTATGAAACGCAACACTTCTAATGTGTCAGTAAATGTCCTCCGCCCTCAGCGTCGTCATCATCAGAGCTCTTTCCTCAGTGTTTCTGACTCTCCGACGGGAAAACTTACAATCTTAAGCATTCAGTGTCTGTGCAAACTAACTTTCAGGTGCAAACATTTCAAATATTTATGCTATTGTGCAAGTTTTATGCTAATGTGTTTATAAATATATTCAACAATTCTGCAAGTATAAATATTAAATGTGTGTGTGTGTGTGTGTTCCTTGTTTGGCATAACTTGTGAGGGCACAAATGTCCTCACTTATATAGTAAAATATGAAAAAAAACTCACTAGTGAGTACATTTGACTCGTCATCATTTGTAAAAAAGGCTTATTAATTAGCCAAAACATGTTTTTATTTAAATCTGTTGTTCTGCAGATGTTTCTGGGATGAGGAGGTTCAGGGATAGAAAATATCATTAGCCTGATAGAAAATCAAAGGAATGTAATGTCCTCACTAATATAGTGAAAAAAACGTGTGTGGGTGTAAGTTTAAGTGTTTAAGTGCGTGCGTGCGTGCGTGTGTGTGTGAGAGAGACTGACCGTCGCATCCTCGGTCCACCTGGCCGACCCTGTGGAGGGCGTCTGCGAGCAGGTCAGGCAAGCGGCCGTTCAGGTCGACGGAGGCAAGGCAGCCCTGATACCCGTCCCTGGAGGCGATGAGCTTCGGCAGGCTGCTGTACATGCTTCTGGAGACTCCACCGACATACAGCTCTCCTGTAGAAGAGATCATCACAGTCATCAGCGGACACAAACTAACTCTACAGGCTTCTGGAGACTCCACCGACATACAGCTCTCCTGCTGAAGAGATCATCACAGTCATCAGTGGACACAAACTAACTCTACAGGCTTCAGGAGACTCCACCGACATACAGCTCCCCTGCTGAAGAGATCATCACAGTCATCAGTGGACACAAACTAACTCTACAGGCTTCTGGAGACTCCACCGACATACAGCTCTCCTGTAGAAGACATCATCACAGTCATCAGTGGACACAAACTAACTCTACAGGCTTCTGGAGACTCCACCGACATACAGCTCTCCTGCAGAAGAGTTCATCACAGTCATCAGCGGACACAAACTAACTCTACAGGCTTCAGGAGACTCCACCGACATACAGCTCTCCTGCAGAAGAGATCATCACAGTCATCAGCGGACACAAACTAACTCTACAGGCTTCAGGAGACTCCTCCGACATACAGCTCCCCTGCTGAAGAGATCATCACAGTCATCAGTGGACACAAACTAACTCTACAGGCTTCTGGAGACTCCACCGACATACAGCTCTCCTGCTGAAGAGATCATCACAGTCATCAGTGGACACAAACTAACTCTACAGGCTTCAGGAGACTCCACCGACATACAGCTCCCCTGCTGAAGAGATCATCACAGTCATCAGTGGACACAAACTAACTCTACAGGCTTCTGGAGACTCCACCGACATACAGCTCTCCTGTAGAAGAGATCATCACAGTCATCAGTGGACACAAACTAACTCTACAGGCTTCTGGAGACTCCACCGACATACAGCTCTCCTGCAGAAGAGTTCATCACAGTCATCAGCGGACACAAACTAACTCTACAGGCTTCAGGAGACTCCACCGACATACAGCTCTCCTGCAGAAGAGATCATCACAGTCATCAGCGGACACAAACTAACTCTACAGGCTTCAGGAGACTCCTCCGACATACAGCTCTCCTGCTGAAGAGATCATCACAGTCATCAGCGGACACAAACTAACTCTACAGGCTTCAGGAGACTCCACCGACATACAGCTCTCCTGTAGAAGAGATCATCACAGTCATCAGCGGACACAAACTAACTCTACAGGCTTCAGGAGACTCCACCGACATACAGCTCTCCTGCAGAAGAGATCATCACAGTCATCAGCGGACACAAACTAACTCTACAGGCTTCTGGAGACTCCACCGACATACAGCTCTCCTGTAGAAGAGATCATCACAGTCATCAGCGGACACAAACTAACTCTACAGGCTTCAGGAGACTCCACCGACATACAGCTCTCCTGCAGAAGAGATCATCACAGTCATCAGAGGACACAAACTAACTCTACAGGCTTCAGGTGACTCCACCGACATACAGCTCTCCTGCAGAAGAGATCATCACAGTCATCAGCGGACACAAACTAACTCTACAGGCTTCAGGAGACTCCACCGACATACAGCTCTCCTGCTGAAGAGATCATCACAGTCATCAGCGGACACGAACTAACTGTACAGGCTTCAGGAGACTCCACCGACATACAGCTCTCCTGCAGAAGAGATCATCACAGTCATCAGAGGACACAAACTAACTCTACAGGCTTCAGGAGACTCCACCGACATACAGCTCTCCTGCTGAAGAGATCATCACAGTCATCAGCGGACACAAACTAACTCTACAGGCTTCAGGAGACTCCACCGACATACAGCTCTCCTGCTGAAGAGATCATCACAGTCATCAGCGGACACAAACTAACTCTACAGGCTTCTGGAGACTCCACCGACATACAGCTCTCCTGCAGAAGAGATCATCACAGTCATCAGAGGACACAAACTAACTCTACAGGCTTCAGGAGACTCCACCGACATACAGCTCTCCTGCTGAAGAGTTATACAGTCATCAGAGGACACAAACTAACTGTACAGGCTTCAGGAGACTCCACCGACATACAGCTCTCCTGCTGAAGAGATCATCACAGTCATCAGCGGACACAAACTAACTCTACAGGCTTCAGGAGACTCCACCGACATACAGCTCTCCTGCAGAAGAGATCATCACAGTCATCAGCGGACACAAACTAACTCTACAGGCTTCAGGAGACTCCACCGACATACAGCTCTCCTGCTGAAGAGATCATCACAGTCATCAGCGGACACAAACTAACTCTATAGGCTTCTGGAGACTCCACCGACATACAGCTCTCCTGCTGAAGAGATCATCACAGTCATCAGCGGACACAAACTAACTCTACAGGCTTCAGGAGACTCCACCGACATACAGCTCTCCTGCTGAAGAGATCATCACAGTCATCAGCGAACACAAACTAACTCTATAGGCTTCTGGAGACTCCACCGACATACAGCTCTCCTGCTGAAGAGATCATCACAGTCATCAGCGGACACAAACTGACTCTACAGGCTTCTGGAGACTCCACCGACATACAGCTCTCCTGCTGAAGAGATCATCACAGTCATCAGAGGACACAAACTAACTCTACAGGCTTCAGGAGACTCCACCAACATACAGCTCTCCTGCTGAAGAGATCATCACAGTCATCAGCGGACACAAACTAACTCTACAGGCTTCAGGAGACTCCACCGACATACAACTCTCCTGCAGAAGAGATCATCACAGTCATCAGCGGACACGAACTAACTGTACAGGCTTCAGGAGACTCCACCGACATACAGCTCTCCTGCAGAAGAGATCATCACAGTCATCAGAGGACACAAACTAACTCTACAGGCTTCAGGAGACTCCACCGACATACAGCTCTCCTGCTGAAGAGATCATCACAGTCATCAGAGGACACAAACTAACTCTACAGGCTTCAGGAGACTCCATCGACATACAGCTCTCCTGCAGAAGAGATCATCACAGTCATCAGCGGACACAAACTAACTCTACAGGCTTCAGGAGACTCCACCGACATACAGCTCTCCTGCAGAAGAGATCATCACAGTCATCAGCGGACACAAACTAACTCTACAGGCTTCAGGAGACTCCACCGACATACAGCTCTCCTGCAGAAGAGATCATCACAGTCATCAGCGGACACAAACTAACTCTACAGGCTTCAGGAGACTCCACCGACATACAGCTCTCCTGCAGAAGAGATCATCACAGTCATCAGAGGACACAAACTAACTCTACAGGCTTCAGGTGACTCCACCGACATACAGCTCTCCTGCTGAAGAGATCATCACAGTCATCAGCGGACACAAACTAACTCTACAGGCTTCAGGAGACTCCACCGACATACAGCTCTCCTGCTGAAGAGATCATCACAGTCATCAGCGGACACGAACTAACTGTACAGGCTTCAGGAGACTCCACCGACATACAGCTCTCCTGCAGAAGAGATCATCACAGTCATCAGAGGACACAAACTAACTCTACAGGCTTCAGGAGACTCCACCGACATACAGCTCTCCTGCTGAAGAGATCATCACAGTCATCAGCGGACACAAACTAACTCTACAGGCTTCTGGAGACTCCACCGACATACAGCTCTCCTGCAGAAGAGATCATCACAGTCATCAGAGGACACAAACTAACTCTACAGGCTTCAGGAGACTCCACCGACATACAGCTCTCCTGCTGAAGAGTTATACAGTCATCAGAGGACACAAACTAACTGTACAGGCTTCAGGAGACTCCACCGACATACAGCTCTCCTGCTGAAGAGATCATCACAGTCATCAGCGGACACAAACTAACTCTACAGGCTTCAGGAGACTCCACCGACATACAGCTCTCCTGCAGAAGAGATCATCACAGTCATCAGCGGACACAAACTAACTCTACAGGCTTCAGGAGACTCCACCGACATACAGCTCTCCTGCTGAAGAGATCCTCACAGTCATCAGCGGACACAAACTAACTCTACAGGCTTCTGGACACTCCACCGACATACAGCTCTCCTGCTGAAGAGATCATCACAGTCATCAGCGGACACAAACTAACTCTACAGGCTTCTGGAGACTCCACCGACATACAGCTCTCCTGCTGAAGAGATCATCACAGTCATCAGCGGACACAAACTAACTCTACAGGCTTCTGGAGACTCCACCGACATACAGCTCTCCTGCTGAAGAGATCATCACAGTCATCAGCGGACACAAACTAACTCTACAGGCTTCTGGAGACTCCACCGACATACAGCTCTCCTGTAGAAGAGATCATCACAGTCATCAGCGGACACAAACTAACTCTACAGGCTTCTGGAGACTCCACCGACATACAGCTCTCCTGTAGAAGAGATCATCACAGTCATCAGCAGACACAAACTAACTCTACAGGCTTCAGGAGACTCCACCGACATACAGCTCTCCTGCTGAAGAGATCATCACAGTCATCAGCGGACACAAACTAACTCTACAGGCTTCTGGAGACTCCACCGACATACAGCTCTCCTGCTGAAGAGATCATCACAGTCATCAGAGGACACAAACTAACTCTACAGGCTTCAGGAGACTCCACCGACATACAGCTCTCCTGTAGAAGAGATCATCACAGTCATCAGCGGACACAAACTAACTCTACAGGCTTCCGGAGACTCCACCGACATATAGCTCTCCTGCAGAAGAGATCATCACAGTCATCAGTGGACACAAACTAACTCTACAGGCTTCTGGAGACTCCACCGACATACAGCTCTCCTGCAGAAGAGATCACCACAGTCATCAGCGGACACAAACTAACTCTACAGGCTTCTGGAGACTCCACCGACATACAGCTCTCCTGCAGAAGAGATCACCACAGTCATCAGCGGACACAAACTAACTCTACAGGCTTCTGGAGACTCCACCGACATACAGCTCTCCTGCAGAAGAGATCACCACAGTCATCAGCGGACACAAACTAACTCTACAGGCTTCAGGAGACTCCACCGACATACAGCTCTCCTGCTGAAGAGATCATCACAGTCATCAGCGGACACAAACTAACTCTACAGGCTTCAGGAGACTCCACCGACATACAGCTCTCCTGCAGAAGAGATCATCACAGTCATCAGAGGACACAAACTAACTCTACAGGCTTCAGGAGACTCCACCGACACACAGCTCTCCAGCAGAAGAGATCATCACAGTCATCAGCGGACACAAACTAACTCTACAGGCTTCTGGAGACTCCATCGACATACAGCTCTCCTGCTGAAGAGTTCATCACAGTCATCAGCGGACACAAACTAACTCTACAGGCTTCAGGAGACTCCACCGACATACAGCTCTCCTGCTGAAGAGATCATCACAGTCATCAGCGGACACAAACTAACTCTACAGGCTTCTGGAGACTCCACCGACATACAGCTCTCCTGCAGAAGAGATCATCACAGTCATCAGTGGACACAAACTAACTCTACAGGCTTCTGGAGACTCCTCCGACATACAGCTCTCCTGCTGAAGAGTTCATCACAGTCATCAGCGAACACAAACTAACTCTACAGGCTTCAGGAGACTCCACCGACATACAGCTCTCCTGCAGAAGAGATCATCACAGTCATCAGCGGACACAAACTAACTCTACAGGCTTCAGGAGACTCCACCGACATACAGCTCTCCTGCAGAAGAGATCATCACAGTCATCAGCGGACACAAACTAACTCTACAGGCTTCAGGAGACTCCACCGACATACAGCTCTCCTGCTGAAGAGATCATCACAGTCATCAGCGGACACAAACTAACTCTACAGGCTTCAGGAGACTCCACCGACATACAGCTCTCCTGTAGAAGAGATCATCACAGTCATCAGCGGACACAAACTAACTCTACAGGCTTCAGGAGACTCCTCCGACATACAGCTCTCCTGCAGAAGAGATCATCACAGTCATCAGAGGACACAAACTAACTCTACAGGCTTCAGGAGACTCCACCGACATACAGCTCTCCTGCTGAAGAGATCATCACAGTCATCAGTGGACACAAACTAACTCTACAGGCTTCTGGAGACTCCACCGACATACAGCTCTCCTGCAGAAGAGATCATCACAGTCATCAGCGGACACAAACTAACTCTACAGGCTTCTGGAGACTCCACCGACATACAGCTCTCCTGCAGAAGAGATCATCACAGTCATCAGCGGACACAAACTAACTCTACAGGCTTCAGGAGACTCCACCGACATACAGCTCCCCTGCTGAAGAAATCATCACAGTCATCAGCGGACACAAACTAACTCTACAGGCTTCTGGAGACTCCTCCGACATACAGCTCTCCTGCTGAAGAGATCATCACAGTCATCAGCGGACACAAACTAACTCTACAGGCTTCTGGAGACTCCACCGACATACAGCTCTCCTGCAGAAGAGATCATCACAGTCATCAGAGGACACAAACTAACTCTACAGGCTTCAGGTGACTCCACCGACATACAGCTCTCCTGTAGAAGAGATCATCACAGTCATCAGCGGACACAAACTAACTCTACAGGCTTCAGGAGACTCCACCGACATACAGCTCTCCTGCAGAAGAGATCATCACAGTCATCAGCGGACACAAACTAACTCTACAGGCTTCAGGAGACTCCAACGACATACAGCTCTCCTGCAGAAGAGATCATCACAGTCATGAAGACCGCAGTTCTAAGACCCTAGTTCTAAGACCGCAGTTCTAGGACCCTAGTTCTAAGACCGCAGTTCTAAGACCCTAGTTCTAAGACCAGAGTTCTAGGACCCCAGTTCTAAGACCGCAGTTCTAGGACCCTAGTTCTAAGACCGCAGTTCTAAGACCCCAGTTCTAAGACTGCAGTTCTAGGACCCTAGTTCTAAGACCGCAGTTCTAGGACCCCAGTTCTAAGACCGCAGTTCTAAGACCCCAGTTCTAAGACCGTAGTTCTAAGACCCTAGTTCTAAGACCGCAGTTCTAAGACCCTAGTTCTAAGACCGCAGTTCTAGGACCCTAGTTCTAAGACCGCAGTTCTAGGACCCCAGTTCTAAGACCGCAGTTCTAGGACCCTAGTTCTAAGACCACAGTTCTATGACCCTAGTTCTAAGACCGCAGTTCTAGGACCCTAGTTCTAAGACTGCAGTTCTAAGACCGCAGTTCTAGGACCCTAGTTCTAAGACTGCAGTTCTAGTACCCTAGTTCTAAGACCCTAGATCTAAGACCGCAGTTCTAGGACCCTAGTTCTAAGACCGCGGTTCTAAGACCCTAGATCTAAGACCACAGTTCTAGGACCCTAGTTCTAAGACTGCAGTTCTAAGACCGCAGTTCTAGGACCCTAGTTCTAAGACTGCAGTTCTAGGACCCTATTTCTAAGACCGCAGTTCTAGGACCCTAGTTCTAAGACTGCAGTTCTAGGACCCTAGTTCTAAGTCCCTAGTTCTAAGACCGCAGTTCTAGGACCCTAGTTCTAAGACTGCAGTTCTAAGACCGCAGTTCTAAGACTGCAGTTCTAGGACCCTAGTTCTAAGACCGCACTTCTAGGACCCTAGTTCTAAGACTGCAGTTCTAGGACCCTAGTTTTTTTGTGACAGCACCACCTACCCAATTGAATCACCAAAACACTAACTTAAGATGGACACCGATCAGACTGTGAGTACCTATGTTCAATCAAGTTTTATTTCATAACGTTTAAACGAAACAAAATATAAACTATGAATTAAGAATTAATTCACACAAATTAAGAATTTGTGTGCTAGTTTTATTAATTAATATGATGTTCTTGATCGTGGCGTGGCCATGATTTATTAAATCCTTTTTGATTTTTAATGACTATAATATATCTAGCCAGCACATTATTAAACTTAAAAAGATGAGAAATGCATGTTGGTGTAAGGGTGTGTACGATTACCTGTGGCTTACTGTATTAGTGGGCAAACTTGCTAAATACTCATTGTTTTACCATAGTTAAGAATAAAATATTCTTATATAACTGCGCTGACTGCCTGGTTGCACTACAATATTAGCCTGTCTATGATGCATAATGTTTGACAAGTTCGGCCATGTATACTTTGGCTACGTTCTTATAGCCTGTACTGATATATTTTTGCTGCAAAGGATTAAAAAGATTAAAATGAATCCTTTAATTTAAAAATAAAAATAAATTCTGTATGAATCTTGCACAAATGTATTTTTGTTATCCTTGTAGCTGGACTGAAAAGACTGGGCAAGATATTGCAGTGATTAATAAATGCAAATTTAGCTACTCCAAACAAATATTATTATATTCCATTCTGCATATCATGTAGATTTCATAATGTAACCGAGATGGCAATGGCTTTTGACATGCATGTTACCTTTTGCTGCTTTTAGGGATTGCCACGCCATCACTGTGGAAATGACTGCGGGATTTGCATGTTAATGATAATGTCTCAGTGTTTTTTTGTTGTTGTTTTTTGTTTTTTTGCCAAGTATATGCTAATATAGTATCCGTCAATGCCACACATCTTACAGATGGACATGGCTTTCATTAGAAAGGGGTGGTGTCTTCTTCTAATGGAGCGCTTCAAAATAGAAGGGTATTATAACAATATATGTATATTCATCTCTCTAACACTTGCTGGTTTTTATAAATTGTGCAGTTTTTTATTAAATTTATGTTATCATCCACAGTTATTTTGTGACGTGGCTCATTTATCAAAATGACCATGTTCACCAGATTAGTATAATGACTGTCAGTCGTCATCCAGCTTAGTAAGATGTATAGTAAATGTTTACTATAGTTGCCTCACACTGTATGCAGCTTCAACTGTATAGCACCATGGTCTCAATTGGTGGGTATTGCTCTTATATACTTACAAATTTGGAGTTTGGAATTAGACATGAGTAACATTAATATTCTGTTTGGCTTTCTCTCTCTAATATGTACAGCCATTCCGTCTGTGCAGCAACTGATGAAAAAAGAGTTTTTGGTGCTGTTGTTATTGCAAAAATGACATAAATATATATTCTTCAATCATTCTTGAGTCTTGTCTTGCCTCTATACAACCTTTAAAATATCTGAGTGTAATTTAGTGACTGCATCTAGCCTACTGATTCCATCTTTATTTTACCTGATAATGAACTAATTAGTTAAACTTAAGGAGGTTAATCAATATACAGTATATTGCTTTTTTTTTTTAAATTATATTTTGTGTAATATTAATTTATTAAGTATAAATATATATTAATGTGTTTAAATTTAAAATTGTGAATTAAAAAAATCACATAAAATATACTCCTGAGATTAAATATCTTGATATGTAGGCTACTAACTAAACCACCTGGGTCGTAGAACTGAGGTCCTGAAACTGCAGCACACCACTATATCATCCAGTTCTGTAGGTGGCGCTGTCACAAAAAACGAGGGTCCTAGAATTGCAGTCCTGAAACTGGGCTCCTGAAACTGCAGCCTCCGGTTGTGCAGGAATATACTACTGATCAGCGGACGCAAACTAACTCTACATATACTGTGGCTAATGCCCTCCTCTGGACCTGATTGGCTGCTCAGCGTCTCTTAGCCCCGCCCCAATCACTCACTATAGTCGTCTCTGAGACTGGAAGAGTTTGGTTGGTGTTGTTCATTAGACGCTGTTTTCTGCTGAGATTGAGACGCTCAAACCCACGCCATCATTACTGTTCGTATCACTGTGTGTCAAGAGATTCAGATATGATAATGAGCGCTTGCTTCCTGACCAATCACAGCAGAGCAGGTCTCAGAGAGGCGGGGTTTAGAGAGCTTGAGAGGACACAGAGAAAAGAGCTGAAGCTGCAGTGGAGATTAGGAGAGAATCAAAGTGTGTTTGACCTGATGCATCTAAACCTGGTTTAGGAGACGCCAAAACAACATTAGGGACCTTTAAAATTATATAATAGAGCACTTTTATATCTTCTGTCATTCTGCTTCTCCAGTAAATGTGTCTTGATTTAAGAATGTTTAGATATTTGGGCTGGAAAACTGAGCAGAAACACTGAGGATGATGTACTATCAGAGTAAATACGATCACAGTTCAGTCCTGCAGATCCAGAAAATAAAACCGTGAGCAGTTCAGTGTGTGTGTGTGTGTGTGTGTGTGTGTATGATCGGACAAACACAAACCAAACCCATCTGCGCTTCACTAAAGTCTTCAACATCAACTCATCATCACACTGATTAATTGAAAAGGGATGAACCTGATAATTAATATAATCATGTTTGATAAAAGCATAAAGACGTCTCATGGATGGCAAATATGAGTGTTAGTGTGTGTGTGTGTGTGTGTGTGTGTGTGTGTGTGTGTGTGTGTGTGTGTGTGTGTGTGTGTGTGTGTGTGTGTCGCGATACAAAGAGGATAAAACGGCTCCATCAGCGAGACGGGATTAAACTCTCCCACTGCGTCAATTCTACACAAATGACTCTCCCAGACAAAAGGCCAATTTGTTTTCGCAAAGCCTGATACGCGGCTAATTCTCTTTGCTGAGACGTAGAAAAAGGGGGACGGATTCTAAACGTAAAATGTAAATTGCGTGGCGAGTCTTAGCCTATCAGGCGCGGGATGAGTTAATTTCATGCTAATCAGCGGAGAGCAAACCGGAGGGTCAGGTCAGGCTTCAGTGACGTCAGGGTTTACAGTCGCAGACTCATGACCGTGAGGAATAACATTACCCCGAACACACAGTTACTTATTTTAGAACTTAGAATGTCCCAAAAATACTCCCTTTTTAATGTCTTACCAATGTTATAAAATGTAAAATTCCTGAAACAAGCGTATAATATGCTCGTATAATGCATGTCAATGGGGTGTAATACTATGAGAGTAAAACACACAGACATACGAATCCATATTAAACCCTGAGGCTGGTGGAGACACACTGATGTCTTAAGACACGAAACGATCGCTTTCTGCAGAAACACAACAGTATTTGTGTTATATTTGACCTCATATCAGACGAATCTCATCTAGTGTGCCATTACTTCCGGTGAGTGAGGTCGGAGTACCGCCGCGATTATAATTTCATGAACTTAAATTTACTTAGTAAATTTAAGTATTAAATGCAAAAAAAATGCTTTTCTTACCTAGTATTTTTGTCTCGTTTCTAGTCAACATATCGCAAAATTCTTACATTAAGAGACATTTACTAGAGAAGCAAAAGTAATTGTCCTGTTTTGGGAAATGTAACTCAAAATAAAGAGAGGTTTTGCTTAAAATTGTCACGGTCGGGAACACACAACGGAAATGGTGCGAGGACTCAAGTGCAGAAATGTTTGATTTATTTATAGAACAAGACACAAAACAAAACCCACGAGGGGGGAAAAACATAAACTGAAAATATAGAACTAAACCCATACCAACCCAGGGAACCGGGAGACATAACAGGACAAGGATCCGACAGACTGACAAAGACAAGGAGCTTATAAAGGGAGGAAATCAAGAGGGAACAGGTGGGAGAAATCAACCACTAATCAGAGAACGAGGAGGAGGAGCGATCAGACAATTACAGGAGCACGTGCTCAGAAGGACAAAACCCACACGTGCACACAATGGCGCTGCACTAGATGAGATTCGTCTGATATGAGATATAAAATAACACAAATACTGTTGTGTTTCTGGCAGAAAGCGCTCGTTTCGTGTCTTAAGACATCAGTGTGTCTCCACGAGCCGCAGGGTTTAATATGGATTCGTATGTCTGTGTGTTTTTTACTCTCATAGAAATACACCCCATTGACATCCATTATACGAGCAACGGCTGAGTTAAACATCTTCATTTGTGTTCTCCTGAAGAAACAAACACACCTACATCTGGGACACCCTGCAGATGAACATCACAGGCCCATTTCTGCCTGAACAATCCCTTTAAAGGCTAAATAACGCTGAACCAACGCTCTATTAACGTTACTGAAAGAACGTTTGTTCGTAACTTTGAGACTTTGTGAATCTGTGCTGATATTTATTGAGGATGGATCTTGACGGCTGAAAGATGCTCTTGTCCTGCAACGCTTCATGGTTTATTCATCTGTTTACCTGCGCTGGGAATCGACTCCCTGTCTTAAACGGCTCTGACCTCGAGATGTTTTTATCGCATCTTAAGCGGTGTAATGAGAGGCTCTGGTGTTATGAAGTATGAGGACGTTCCTCCGGTTCCCGATGAGAACGAGATCTGAACGGAAGCGTCTGTCAGACGAGTTCCGGGGGATAAGCCAACACTCCTGAAACATGCTCGTCTCTGTTCTTACAATCAAGACCAGATGAGGCGAGCGCTGGGAGTCCTGAGGAATACTCCACTTTTTTGTGCATGAAATTAAATTTAGGGCCTTGTTAAATCAGTTTTTTGTGTGTGAGTGTGTGTGTGTGTGTGTGTGTGGGCTGGTAATCCCTATGTTATGGGGACAAAATGTCCCCACAAAGATTAGAATATCCGAAATCCTTGTCCTTGTGCAGACATTTTAGGTCCCCATGAGGAAAACATCTTATAAATCATACAGGAGGAGTTTTTTTGAGAAAGTAAAAATGTAGACTGTTTCCTATGATGGGTAGGCATAGGGGCAGTGTGTGTGTGTGTGTGTGTGTTCAGTACCTTTGAGGTCCAGGTTCCTGGCGCCATTAGAGTGCTGTGTCACGGTGCGAGAGTCGATTTTCAGCGTATGCACATTATTGGTGTCTCGGGAAACCACCACGTTGTGCCATTGGTTGTCATTGAGCGGCTTCTCAGAGTTTCCCTTCATGAGAGATGGCCCGTTCCCGAGGTCAAACACGTAGTGGATGAACCTGAACACACACAAACACACACATCCAATATCAAACATGCTGGGATTCAGCTCATCTCTGGCTCTATCACAGCGCCAGCTGCCGACAATTCATTTTTATTTTATGTGTGTAAACAGACTAAATAAAGCATGCATTGACATTTACAACACTTAGATCGTTTTATAGTTGAAGTACACTGCAAAATATGCTCTTCTCACTCAGTAATTGTATCTTGTTTCTAGTCTAAATATCTAAAAATTATTATTATTAAATATATATTAATAAAAAATATAGATGCATTTAATAGATTACTTAAATCACTGATGTTTTTCCTTGTTTTCTTAAAAATAAAATATAAATGAAGAGAGTTTTTGCTTAAAACGATCTCAATGATCTGCCAATGGGGTGAGAATAATCTTATTTCCGATTGGGACGGAAACAAGAAACAAGATTTCAATCAGAATAAGATTATTCTCACCCCATTAGCAGATCATTTTGCCTGTTTTAAGCAAAAACAAGCAAACAAATCTTATGTCTATTTACTTATCTAGTAAATAAATCGTTAGATATTTGGACTGGAAACAAGGAAAAATATTAACCAAGAAGAGCATATTTTGCAGTGCAAACTGGACAATGAAGCTGAACTTTAACTAAACATTTACAGTCGATGAAGTCTTGGTTAGACTATTTCCTTTCACAGTCACTCTCTAATGAATGAACCTCGGTTCTGTTCTAATAGCGTAGTAAATATGGTGTTTTCACTGCTTTTCACTCCAAATATTGATTATAAAACACCACATTTATTCTGTTCATCACCCATTAAAGCTGTGAAAAATGAGCCTCGTTCTTTTGACTGGTCATAAGTGGTTCTGTTGGCAGCGTGAACAATTACGGCAGTAAACCACATCAAAGCCAACACAACTGCTGAAGACTTTCCAACAAAGACGATGAACAACATCACCCACACCACATATCTGGTTGCTTGGAAACACCGATATTCAGAACAATGAGCTTTGTGGAATCTAAACAATGTTTGTGTGTAAAATGATTCTGTTATAACTCGCCATCGTGACATCAAAACTTCCTGGACTAGAATTATTCCCATGTGGGGTGAGAAAAACAATCTGCTGGGAAAACGTTCACACACACTTCATATGTGCTTCAGTTTATAATCTCCACATATACAGACATTCACTACATTCACCTGTTTAAAAAAATACAATTAAAATAAATAAATAAAATAAAAATAAAAACTTGCTGTAGACAGAACGATCCCTTTAATATCTTAACTGTTTCTCAAGTAAAATAAATAGATGCAAGTGGAGGCTTTTGCTGTTTCTCGGACGATTCTCCTGAGAATGTATCTAGGCTTTCAGAATATCTCAATATCAAAAGTCAGAGATCTCAATATGCACATTTCACCATGTTTATTATTATTTCTCTGAAATCTTACTGTGTCTGTATCTGAAGAAAGTTACACGTATCATTTTTGGTATTGCAAAACGAATGGGAAAAGGACACTGTGTCCCAGTGATTTTTACTCGATACTCGGACTCAGACTTGTCATGTACTCGTGTGCATTTGGACTCGGAATTGACTCGGACTCGACCCTTTCTCAACTCGGACTCAACTCGGACTCGACCCTTTCTCAACTCGGACTCAACTCGGACTCGACCCTTTCTCAACTCGGACTCAACTCGGACTCGACCCTTTCTCAACTCGGACTCGACCCTCTCTGAACTCGGACTCGACCCTCTCTGAACTCGGACTCGACCCTCTCTGAACTCGGACTCGAGTCGACCCTCTCTGAACTTGGACTCAACTCGGACTCGACCCTCTCTGAACTCGGACTCGACCCTCTCTGAACTCGGACTCAACTCGGACTCGACCCTCTCTGAACTCGGACTCGACCCTCTCTGAACTCGGACTCAACTCGGACTCGACCCTCTCTGAACTCGGACTCGACCCTCTCTGAACTCGGACTCAACTCGGACTCGACCCTCTCTGAACTCGGACTCAACTCGGACTCGACCCTCTCTGAACTCGGACTCAACTCGGACTCGACCCTCTCTGAACTCGGACTCAACTCGGACTGAACTCGGACTCGACCCTCTCTGAACTCGGACTCAACTCGGACTCGACCCTCTCTGAACTCGGACTCGACCCTCTCTGAACTCGGACTCAACTCGGACTCAACCCTCTCTGAACTCGGACTGAACTCGGACTCAACCCTCTCTGAACTCGGACTCAACTCGGACTGAACTCGGACTCGACCCTCTCTGAACTCGGACTCAACCCTCTCTGAACTCGGACTCAACTCGGACTCGACCCTCTCTGAACACGGACTCAACTCGGACTCGACCCTCTCTGAACTCGGACTCGACCCTCTCTGAACTCGGACTCAACTCGGACTCGACCCTCTCTGAACTCGGACTCGACCCTCTCTGAACTCGGACTCAACTCAGACCCTCTCTGAACTCGGACTCGACCCTCTCTGAACTCGGACTGAACGCAGACTCGACCCTCTCTGAACTCGGACTCAACTCGGACTGAACTCGGACTCAACCCTCTCTGAACTCGGACTGAACTCGGACTTGACCCTCTCTGAACTCAGACTCAACTCGGACTCGACACTTTCTGAACTCGGACTTGACCTTCTCTGAACTCGGACTTGACCCTTTCCGAACTCGGACTCAACTCGGACTCAACTCGGACTTGACCCTTTCTGAACTCGGACTCGACTTTCTCTGAACTCGGACTCAACTCGGACTTGACCCTCTCTGAACTCGGACTCAACTCGGACTTGACCATCTCTGAACTCGGACTCAACTCGGACTTGACCCTTTCTGAACTCGGACTCGACCTTCTCTGAACTCGGACTCAACTCGGACTTGACCCTCTCTGAACCCGGACTCAACTCGGACTTGACCCTCTCTGAACTCGGACTCAACTCGGACTTGACCCTCTCTGAACTCAGACTCAACTCGGACTTGACCCTCTCTGAACTCGGACTCAACTCGGACTCAACCCTCTCTGAACTCGGACTCAACTCGGACTTGACCCTTTCTGAACTCGGACTCGACTTTCTCTGAACTCGGACTCAACTCGGACTTGACCCTCTCTGAACTCGGACTCAACTCGGACTTGACCCTCTCTGAACTCAGACTCAACTCGGACTTGACCCTTTCTGAACTCGGACTCGACCTTCTCTGAACTCGGACTCAACTTGGACTTGACCCTCTCTGAACTCGAACTCAACTCGGACTTGACCCTCTCTGAACTCAGACTCAACTCGGACTTGACCCTTTCTGAACTCGGACTCGACCTTCTCTGAACTCGGACTCAACTTGGACTTGACCCTCTCTGAACTCGAACTCAACTCGGACTTGACCCTCTCTGAACTCGGACTCAACTCGGACTTGACCCTCTCTGAACTCGGACTCAACTCGGACTCAAGTCGGACTCAACCCTCTCTGAACTCAGACTTTGATTTGGATTTGTGTGAGTTTAATTCGTGTAGAGGCAGAGCATTCATCTATGAGCCCGGCTAGGCAATGGTACTGAACTGCAGGTTATGCATGTAACCCTGGTTCCCTGAGAAGGGGAATGAGACACTGCATCCCTTTGCCATGCGTCAGGTATTCCTGAGCACATCTCCTTCAGACAAAGAAGTGAATGAGGTGTTCTACAGGTGCCTCTTTTATACTCACAATTAGAGTCCTGCAGTGGGTCGGGTACCCGCATTAAAATGGCTAAAACGGGTGGATTGTGATATTTCTAAAATTTGCGGGGGGGGGGGGGGGGGGGGGGGGGATGCGGGCGGTTAATTAACTCCTTGAGGGCGAGTAGTAGCGTAGATGAAAAATACGTGCAGTATTTGTATGTCTAAATTACCATTACACATACACAACAACGATATGACATTTGACCCATCAGGTCACCACCACTGAGACTTTTGTTGATGCTTCTCGTAGCCTAGTTGCAGTAAGCATTGCAGGAGAAGCCGTCCAACGCCATGTCCATTGTCGTGTTTTCACACGTGCGTCAGATGCCGGTCATGCCAGAGGAGTTCCCTAAATTTTCCTCTACGGGACACAGTGTCCCATTCCCTTTCTCAGGGAACCATGGTTATCAAACAGCTTTCCTGAAGCCTGAACATTAACCTGCAAATTCTTAGAAACACACCACCTCTGAAATGAGACCTAACAGAGAGTTTGCGTTACTTACCCCTTCACCAGCTCCACCACAATGAAGTCGCTGCCGTCACCGCTGTTGAAGAGCAGCAGGCCGTCCGTAGATGTGGTTTTGAACTGGAAGAACAGGTGCATGGACGCGTAGGCCTGTAGCGTGGCTAGCGCCAGGTAGCTTCCTTTATTCCGGAAGGTTACGGGGTCGGCGATGATGTGCCGCATGCCGAAGCGGGCGTTCAGCTCACAGTATGAGATATCGCCGTTCTTGCACTGGTCCAGATACGGCACACTGTTGACCATCAGGCCCTGCAGGTGTCCAATGAAGTTTGACGGCACGACGGAGATGAATCTGCGCTCCGTCATGATCCCCGTCTCGATGTTGTGGAACTCCAGGCGAGTGTGGTCACCTGTCATCTGACCTGTGGCCCAACGAGTCACAAGACACACACCGAATCATTTTTTTAAATGCATTTTTCAAAGCAAGAGTACAACTTTACTGAAAAAAAAGTTGTTTCTTACTTAGTATTTTTGTCTTGTTTCTAGTCCAAACATCTAAAAATTCTTAAAACAAGAAGTATTTACTAGACAAGCAAAAGTAATTGTCTTGTTTTGGGAAAAAATAACTCAAATGAAGAGAGTTTTTGCTTAAAATAAGATAAATAATCTGCCAATGGGGTGAGAAAAATAATCTTAATTAGTTATTTTTTCCCCCAAAACAACAATAATACTTGTCTAGTAAATCTTTCCTAATGTAAGAATTTTTAAATATTTAGAGTAGTAAGAAATGCATTTTTTAAACTGATATATCACCATACTTATCAAGTTGATTCATTCAGCAGCAATATTTAAGACAACTGTTTTGCATTGCAAGTTTTCTAGAAGTTTTTGTTTAAATATACAAATTAGGCATTATCTTATCACCAATTTGCATGCATTTCTAGAACATAATTCTGAACACTGTATACAAATTCTTGTTTGATTTTGTTGGCATATTAGGCCCCGTCTACACAAAGCCAGAGCTTTCCCAATCCGATCAATTTTTTTTCCTCGTATCAATAAATATATGTAGTTTGCATGCCAGGCCAGTGTGTGGCGCCGTAATTCTGCCACAGAAACACACTAAAAATGGAGAAGAAGAGTTGTGGCTAGAAGGGGTATAGCAGTGGTCGGAGGTGAGGCAAAATCTCACAATAAAATAAATATAAATACATTTGCTACTTAACAGATGTGTTTTATTAATGCCTACAATAATGCAGATACGGTCATTAAATGAGGCGATATTGATGTGCTCATGCCCAGTGCCCGTAGTTGTATCCCTTAACTCTTTCACCATGCTAGACGTAGTGCGATGACATCACCGTTTCAGAACATATACGGATTGGCTGTTCACACGAAAACGGAAGATGATCGTTTTCAGATTTATCCACTTTGGGACCCGTTTCAGAAAATACCGGATTCATGCTTCCCAAACGCCGGATCCGTGTGGACGAAACGCTGATATGGTACAAAATGTATACGTATACAGCTAAATGCGTCTCTGTGTGGACGGGGCCTTAGCCAAACTATTCCATCAGTAAAAGCAGTCCCTCAGTAAAAAACGTCAGATTATAGATATGAATAAAACTGTAAATTTGGGTGTGTATAAATGTTACTGAAGTAAGGGAAAAAACTTTTTGATTGAAAAAAAAGCAAAAAGTTATAATTAAATTCTACAAATGGAGATAGATAAGGTGTTATAAAAGAAACACTTAAATTTGTATTTTAAATAAAATAAGACATGTTACAGAAGCAAAATTGACCAAAATCTCAAAACTGACCAGATTGACACCTGTAGTGTTTTCTTTAAAAGATAGTAGACAGTACAGACAATATAAATCTTTATGCATAATTCAGATATTAGTAAGATAGTATTTAGTATATAAGGGCTCTGTAAATAGTAAAAAATATATATTATTATTATTTTTTTTTTGCCAATCAGAAGAGAAGCTCATCAGAAACGCTCTCTGTATTGAGATACACCACCTCAGTGCTTGGTCTGAGAGTGAAGCTTCATGAAGGATGGAGCTCTTACCTTCCACAGTCACGTTGTCCACGGACAGGTGAAGGTTTCTCCCGCGCCGGATCACTTTGACCGAATGCCACTCATTATCGTTGAGTTTCTGACCGGCCGTCAGGATCTCTGGACCTTTACCTACAGCAGAAGAGTGCGTCAGATATACACACTCACACACACACGCACGCACACACTGTGAGGAGATATCTGCACACACACACACACACACACGCACATCTGTTACTATGCATAAACACTGGCAGACAGAAGAGGAACATTCACACATCTTCATTTCACCTGGATGTGCTTTAGTTTCTAATCTCGTTCCCTAGATTCACCTGGTTATGCATTTAAAGCTCTTGCGTGTGTTAACGGGGATCCACTGTGCCTCTTTTTAAAAGATATAATACACGTCTCAGGTGTCCCTGAATGTGTCTGAGGCATTTCAGCTCAAAATACCCCACAGCTCATGTATATACCATGTTGTAAATGCCCATTTTTGAGTGGAAGGAAAAACATGCTGTTTTTGTGCATGTATCTTTAAATGCAAATAAGCTGCTAATCCCTGCCCACTTCCAAGAAGAGGGTGGAGCCTGTACAGCTCGTGCCTCAGATGCTCTGCCAAGCACTAAACATCTGTTTGGTTTTGATGATCATCTCTATTGCGCTCACGCTCATGTGGCATTGCAGTTCTGTATCTGCATCTGTATCAGTCTAAACTTCTGATATTTGGTTGTCTTTCTTTGGGAGCTTCCTGTGGGTATTAAAGTTCTCTTTCATGTCTTAATGTGCTTAAACTGTCACACACTCACAGCGTAACAGTCTGTTATGTCTGTGAACGTAAAGAAATCAAATGTGTGTATTAGATATGTGTATTAAATTGACAGCAGTGTAATATACAGTACCTGCCGCTATATATGCTTTTAATATCAATCAAACTAAAATTCGAATAACTTTAGTAGCTTTCATAAAAATATGTTTCTGACTTGAATGCTCTGGCAAGGAGGCGGGCCTATACTAATAGGGCGGAGTCTGTCAGCAGTCATGGGAGGGCCTATACTAATAGGGCGGAGTCTGTCAGCAGTCCTGGGCGGGCCTATACTAATAGGGCGGAGTCTGTCAGCAGTCGTGGGTGGGCCTATACTAATAGGGCGGAGTCTGTCAGCAGTCGTGGGCGGGCCTATACTAATAGGGCGGAGTCTGTCAGCAGTCGTGGGTGGACCTATACTAATAGGGCGGAGTCTGTCAGCAGTCGTGGGTGGACCTATACTAATAGGGCGGAGTCTGTCAGCAGTCGTGGGCGGGCCTATACTAATAGGGCGGAGTCTGTCAGCAGTCGTGGGTGGGCCTATACTAATAGGGCGGAGTCTGTCAGCAGTCCTGGGCGGGCCTATACTAATAGGGCGGAGTCTGTCAGCAGTCGTGGGTGGGCCTATACTAATAGGGCGGAGTCTGTCAGCAGTCGTGGGCGGGCCTATACTAATAGGGCGGAGTCTGTCAGCAGTCGTGGGCGGGCCTATACTAATAGGGCGGAGTCTGTCAGCAGTCCTGGGTGGGCCTATACTAATAGGAAGGAGTTTGTCAGCAGTCCTGGGTGGGCCTATTCTAATAGGGCGGAGTCTGTCAGCAGTCCTGGGTGGGCCTATACTAATAGGGCGGAGGCTGTCAGCAGTCCTGGGGGGGCCTATACTAATAGGGAGGAGTCTGTCAGCAGTCCTGGGGGGGCCTATACTAATAGGGAGGAGTCTGTCAGCAGTCCTGGGTGGGCCTATACTAATAGGGAGGAGTCTGTCAGCAGTCCTGGGGGGGCCTATACTAATAGGGCGGAGGCTGTCAGCAGTCCTGGGGGGGCCTATACTAATAGGGAGGAGTCTGTCAGCAGTCGTGGGCGGGCCTATACTAATAGGGTGGAGTTTCTCAGCAGTCCTGGGCGGGTCTATGATAATAGGGTGCAGTCTGTCAGCAGTCCTGGGTGTGGCCACTTTGAGTGACAGGTGGATAGCTGTTTATCTGCTGTCTGTTAGTCATCACATCACCTTATTTTGTAATTAAGGTGACTCATGGTCATTAGTTAGACTCTTGCAATGGTTAAAGCTTTAGAAAGCTGTTATATGAAGTTAAACATGTTCTGTATTGTGAGGAATGTGAATGTGAACTGAAGGCAGAATAAAGCAGAATCAGTATAATGACTGTAGCAGCCGGCTGAAGAAACTCAAGGCCGTTGTGAGAATCTCAGGGTTTATCGTGACCTGAAGAGAGCTGCTGCATATTTATGACTCGCTTTTATGCCGTTTCCATTATTTATGATAAGAACTTAATAGAACCTTGAAGAGACGCCAGACAAAGACTCTGTTGTCCTTCTCTCTGAGGCCTAAAGGGTTAGTTCACCCAAAAATGAAATTGATGTCATGACTCAGTGCCATGAGTGCCAACGGTTATTAATCAGTGAATCGATCAATGATTCAGATCGCGTGTCAAACTGCTGAAATCACGTGACATTGGCGAATCATTGATCGATTCGCTGATTCATAACCGTTTGAATCTTTTATTTGAGGATTGAACACAAACCCAGAAGAGAAGCCAATGCTGAATAAAGGCGTAGTTTTTGTTATTTTTGGACCCAAATGTATTTTGGATGCTTCAAGAGACTCTAATTAACCCACTGATGTCTCATATGGACTACTGTGATGATGTTTTTATTCCCTTTCTGGACATGGACAGTATAGTGTGCATACACTTGCATACGCTCTCGGACTAAATATAAAATATCTTAAACTGTGTGTGAAGATGAGCGGAGGTCTTACGGGTGTGGAGCGACATTAGGGAGAGGAGTTAATGACAGACATTTCATCTTTGGCTGAACTAACCCTTTGAGTTCAAGATTTAATCTGTTTGGGTGTGAGCAGATACCCTTGTAGAAAGAGACGAGAGGTCTGCTGAAACTTGCTGTCATCTCAAATCTACTGCAGTCCTTCCTGACAGGGCATTCTGGGTAATTGGCTGCGGCTAAATCGCAACGGCGCCCGAGGTTACGAGCAGATCAGAGTCGGAGTGAACAGGAAACTAACGGGAGAGCCGACGACAGCACACGCCACATCACTGTGACAGAATCCCGCGAATCACGGCTAACTCAAAGCACTCATGGAGCGCCAACGTCTTCAGAGGGTTCATGAATCGCTGCATGCTCTTCTGAAACCAACAGCGTCATGAAAATCTCAGCGTCGGCTGAAATACTGTGTGCTTACATGTACATTACAACTGAGAAACCCGGGGAAGAATACTACTGGAACAACATCTGAGTATCTGGACAAGATACAATTCATTGAACATATTGTCATGTTGATTTTATTGTGAAACTGAGATGAATGTAGATAAAAGTCTCATTCTGAAAACGTTCAGACTGCCAGTCCAATTCTGATTTTAGAGCATATCCGATTGAAATCCAATCAGATTTAGAAGTCTGAATGGCCTAAAATCACATGAAATACGAGATTCATTACACTATATTGCCATAAGTGTTGTGCCGCCTCTTCACACACATGAGCTTCCCATTGTTAACCCGTGGGGTTTAATCTGGAGTCGGCCCACCCTCTCTAACAGCTCCAGCTCTTCTGGGAAGGCTTTCCTCAAGGTTTAGGAGTGTGTTTATGGGGATTTTTGCCCATTCTTCTAGAAGCTCATTTGTGAGGTCAGGCACTGATGTTGGACGAGAAGGCCTGGCTCTCAGTCTCCGCTCTAATTCATCCCAAAGCTGTTCTATCGGGTTGAGCTCAGGACTCTGTGCAGGCCAGTCCAGTTCCTCCACACCAAACTCCTCATCCATGTCTTTATGGACCGACGCTTTGTGCACTGGAGCGCAGTCATGCTGGGACAGGAAGGGGCCGTCCACAAACTGATCCCACAAAGTCAGGAGCGTGAAATTGTCCAAAATGTCTTGGTGAAGCATTAAGAGTTCCTTTCACTGGAACTAAGGGGCCAACCCAAAAATAACCCCACCCCACAATCCCCCCTCCAGCACAATGCAGTCAGGTGAGTCCCGTTCTCCTGGCGCCCGCCAAACCCAGACTCGTCCATGGGATTGTCCGACTGAAGCGTGATTGGTCGCTCAGAGAACACGTCTCACTGCTCTAGAGTCCAGTGGCGGCTGCTTTACTCCACTGCATCCCACGCTTTGCATTGCTCTTGGTGATGTAAGGCTTGGATGAGCTGCTCGGCCATGGAAACCCATTCCATGAAGCTCTCTCCGCTGTTCTTGAGCTCATCTGAAGGCCACAGAAGTCTGGAGGTCTGGAGCTGTTGACTCTGCAGAAAGTTGGAGACTTCTGCGCACTGTGACCCTCAGCATGCGCTGACCCCGCTCTGGGATTTAACACTTCGTGGCTGAGTTGCTGTTGTTCCCAATCGCTTCCACTTTGTTCTAATCCCACTAACAGTTGAGCGTGGAATATTTAGTAGTGAGGAAATGTCAGGAATGGACTTATTGCACAGGTGTCAGCCTATCACGGCCCCACGCTTGAGTTCACTGAGCTCCTGAGAGCGACCCATTCTTTCACTAATGTGTGTAGAAGCGTCTGCAGGCCGAGAGCTGGAGTTATACACGGATTGAACACCTGAACTCAGGGATCTGGAGGAGCGGCCCAATACTTCTGGCAGTATGGGGTATACAGTTTAAAATCCGCTCTGGTTGGATTTTATGTGACTTTCTCACGCTGTGTAAAGTGTAAATGTCAGACGCTGTTATAGGAAACTTCAGAAAGAAGGTTGAGCTGCTGTAAAGTGCTGGTCGAGCAGAACATGACAATATAACGGAGACATGTGGAACCGTCACAAAATGTGTCGTCCAGCGCTGCTTTACACACTTTACATGTTAAAGAAGACCGCATCTGTGCTGAAAACGCCGCACTGTTGCAGGTGTTGGCGTTGGACAGGGGCGCGGGACTGGGGGGATAAAGGGTACTGAGTAACCAGATACATGGTACGGGGGCCCAGTAAGATGGTTTGTACCCAGGACCCAAAATTTGGTGCTACGCCACTGGCGTTGGATTATGACTAGCAACATAGTCTTAATGTGTGTGTGTGTGTGTGTGTGTGTGTGTGTGTGTGTGTGTGTGTGTGTGTGTGTGTGTGTGTGTGTGTGTGTGTGTGTGTCAGAGAATGAACCGAACGAATGGCAGAGATGACAGATGATGAGTCTCACACACACTCAGATATCTCCTCCAACACACAACACACTTACCTGCAACATCACAACACAGCATGAAATTACAGTTTAACACCTCAGTGTGTGTGTGTGTGTGTGTGTGTGTGTGTATATATATATATATATATATATATATATATATAGAGAGAGAGAGAGAGAGAGAGAGAGAGAGAGTCTGTGTAGTATGTGTGCGTGTATATATCGTGTGTGTGTGTGTGTGTGTGTGTGTGTGTGTGTATAGTGTGTTTGTAGTGTGTGTGTCTGTGTATGTGAGTGTGAGTGTTGTGTGTGTGTGTGTGTGTGTGTATGAGTGAGTGTGTGTGTGTTGTAGGCATAATAAATGAGTTGAACCACTTACTGAGGTTACAGTCTATCCTGATACAGTCTGGTGGGAGAGAGAGTGAGATGGTGAGATCAAATTAAAGAGGAGACAGAGAGAGACAGAAAACATTTCACATCCTTCAAAGTTCATTCTGCAGACGTCTGAGCATCAGAGGCACCATCCGGGGACACACTCGGAGCCAGAGAAGCCCTTCGCCAGCCAGCCCATGAGCCGCTTATACTCATAATCATAATAATAACTGTGATATTATAGGTGATATCAAGTCTAATCGCAATCCTTTACCCTCATGTTCTGATCATTTCCAGAGGAGCGGGATCTCACTGCTAAACATGCTCTTCTTACTCAGTATTTTTGTCTTGTTTCGTCCAAACTCTTAAAACAAGAAGTATTTACTAGTCAAGCAAAAGTAATTGTCTTGTTTTGGGGAAAATAACTCAAAATGAAGAGAGTTTTTGCTTAAAATAAGATCAATAATCTGCCAATGGGGTGAGAAAAATAATCTTAATTCAAACAGAAAACAAGATTATTATTCTCACCCCATTGGCAGATTATTTATCTTATTTTAAGCAAAAACTCTCTTCATTTTGAGTTATTTTCCCCAAAACAAGACAGTAATTTATACTTGTCTAGTAAATGTCTCTTAATGTAAGAGTTTTTTTGGCTAGAAACAGGACAAAGTAAGAAGAGCCTTTGTCTCCGTCAGCTGTGAGCGCAGGGAAGGGCTTCACTGCACACCTCAGCCATCTCAGCACACCCTAGAGCAGCTCACTGTGTCCTGGTCTGTGTCTCCACCTGCTGGACGGAGGCTGAGGTGCGTCTCAGTGTGTCAACCGCCACAGAGTAGTGAAGGCCAACAGCCAGAGACCGGCCCTCGGCGCACTGACTCCAGCTTTGGGGATCTCCTACACATGTTTGAATGGGTTTTGTTTCAGAGTCCTCTTTAGAGTCTGGCTCTCGGCCCTCGGCGTACTGAAGCGTGCTCTCTCTTCAGGAGCATTACCCCTCACCCATCCGGACTCGAGCAGCAGTTCATCAACGCTTCGGAAGACAAACTCAACCAAACACACATAATCTGGCCTGGAAAACTACTAAAAATGCTCTTCTTACTCAGTATTTTTGTCTTGTTTCTCGTCCAAACATCTAAACATTCTTAAAACAAGAAGTATTGTTTTTACTTTTGTTTTGGGGAGAATAACTCCAAATGAAGAGAGTTTCTGCTTAAAATAAGATAAATAATCTTGTTTTCTGTTTGAATTTTTCTCACCCCATTGGCAGATTATTTATCTTATTTTAAGCAAAAACTCTCTTCATTTTGAGGTATTTTCCCCAAAACAAGACAATCATTTGTACCTGTCTAGTAAATGTTTCTTAATGTAAGAAATTTAATATATTTAGGCTAGAAAACAAGTAAAAAAAATTAGTAAGAAAATTATTTTTTTGCAGTGAAGCCAAGTTTGGAGATGATATCACAAAAGATAAAATAAATAATGCTTTTCTTATGTAATATTTTGTCTTGTTTCTTCTAATAATGTCCTAATAAGTGAAATTCCTCAAGATGTTCTCTCAAATTTTCTGTAAAATCAAATCAAGTGAGTTTTTCACCGGCATATCATTTTAAGCAAAAACTCATTAGCATTTGATCTTTCAGAAAATAAGACACAATATCTCTATATAATTTCACTTATTAGGACAGTTTTAGATATTTGGACTGAAAACAAGACAGAAGCACCGAGTGAGGAAAGCATTTTGAGCAACGGCTCAGTTTTTGAGATTTCATCTCCTTAATTTGGACACGATTTGTCTCTGATCTTAAAGCAGGTTTAGAGGCCGATTATTAGTGTGTGAACGGCTCTAGAGTGTCCTTTCTAGGGGTGTAACGATACACTCGTGTCACGGTGCGATATATATATATCACGATACGATATGCATCCCGATATTTTAAGTCAACATAAAGAGTTTTTTTTTACTGTATTATTATTATTATTATTATTATTATTATTATTATTATTATTATTATTATTATTATTATTATTATTAGGACCCACAAATATTCCTCCATTACATCATTATACATTATATTCATCTTTAAATATAGTCGTTTAATGTAATAATGTCACTGAAGCGTTCACATGTTCATTTTTCCCCTCAGGCAGCATCTCTCCCGTTATTAATGCGCTATACATATTCAAGAATAAACCATCTAACGTGCTGAACGATCACACTACTAAAGCTACATGTGTTCTGGTGATTTAAATACTGTTTGCGCTTTGACTCTGAGGAGTGTGTGTGTGTGTGTGTGTGTGTGCTTCAGATGATCAATGCCATCCGTCACCGCTCTAATCGCAGGGAAGCTCATCAAAATGGCCGCTCGTCTCAAACTGTAAACGTTCAGCTCGTCTTTACCTTTAGTTCTGCCTTTACTCTCTCTCGTGTTGTTTCTCAATCCTCTGAGTGTTCGTGTTTACTACAGTATGAGGAAATCTGCTCATCATAAGCCGTCGCTCGAGGCTCTTCAGAAGACGTGGACTCGGATTACACACTCCATTAGTTATTTTTACGATGCCTTTATGATATTAATTTTAGATCTTTTAGGTTTAAGAGGAACAATGGACTTTAAATGGAGGGACAGAAATCCCCCAGGTTTCATAAAGAATATCTTCCTTTGAGTTTGGAAGTTAAACGAGTCAAACTCATGATGACAGAGATTATATTTGTGGTGCGTTTGTGTCTGGGTGAATTAAACCTTAATAGACCGACTACAGCAAGCTGAGCCTTGGATATAAACGACTCGATCGCGAATGATATCGTTTCCATCAGCGATACATATGGTTACTCGCGATATATCACCGAACGATGGCGTCACACCCATAGTCGTTTCCCTCAGGACTGAAATCGATTCATCTGTGAAAGTTAAAGAGGAGAGCCGGTCTCTCTGGCTGTTGGCCACTGGGTCGCAGACAGACACGCAGTGAAGGGACGGAAGGGGAGAGAGAGAGAGAGAGAGAGAGAGAGAGAGAGAGAGAGAGAGAGAGAGAGAGAGAGAGAGAGAGAGAGAGAGAGAGAGAGAGAGAGAGAGAGAGAGAGATGATCGAGTTTCTTTTTCACCGTGTGCTTTCCCAGGATGCACCACTGCGAGAATCAAAGCCATCCACCACACCTTTAGAGGTCATCTGCTCATAATTTTAGAACAAATCTGATTTAATCTACACAATTTTACACAATATATATGAGATTTTACTGGAAAAGCAAGTGAAAAACACAGACGACCGCCTACACTGGAAAACATGCTCTTCTTACTCAGTAATTTTGTCTTGTTTCCAAATATCTAAAAAATCTTAAATCAAGATGACCTTATGATGCTGTTCACTTTATTTAAGCAGTTCATCTCGATTTAACAGCGTTATATCAGGTTTCTGGTTCAGATGTGATCGCTTCATGTTATATTGACTTAAAGCCGTTACTCTTTGACATAACTTGACGTTTGTATTTTCAGATAACATGTTTTAATCAGGTAACCCAATCAAACAGGACCGTCACTTCCCATCATGCTTTGCAAAGGGGCCGAATTCAGAGAGTAATGATTAAATAAAGTGATATTTTATGTATTTTTAACAAGATGAGAAAATGTAGATTTTTTAATGTTTAATGTTTTGTTCTGTTGGTGTTTAAAAGTGTGTGTTCTAGAGGTTATCGTTGTGGTGAAGTGTAGCGGATCTGCTAATAACAATTAAAGCTGCTTTAATAATAAAAAAACATTGAGCTAGCCATGGATGTTACAAAAAAAATGACGTTTACCGAAATAAACAATGTTAATTAAATTCAACATAACCCAATTATGTGGAAACTGTTGACATAAAAAAAAATCAAGGAAATCCAACGTATCATTTTTTTGAGTGTATATAAGTAAAACGACATAAGATAATTATTTCTTGTTTTCTTAAAAATAATATCAAAATATAATCTTAAAAAAATAAATAATCTTTTTTTCTCCCAGATAACAAGCAAAAATCTAGTAAATGACTCTTGATAGATATTTGGACTGCAGCAGCTGGAGAATAAAGTGTTGTGGCGCCCTCTGCTGGTGGATGGTGTGACTGCAGGCAGGGTCAGGCTTTACAGGGCGAGAGAAACTCAGGGTGAGGAGAGAGAGAGAGAGAGAGAGAGAGAGGGAGGGAGAGAGAGAGAGAGAGAGAGAGAGAGAGAGAGAGAGAGAGAGAGAGAGAGAGAGAGAGAGAGAGAGAGAGAGAGAGAGAGAGAGAGAGAGAGAGAGAGAGAGAGAGAGAGAGACGAGCAGGTTTACCGAGGTTGACGGTGAGTTTGACCCGTCCTCCGTCCAGCTCGAGCCGCAGTGTGTCGGCCGACTCTTTGGAGGTTGTGGCCATGAGCAGCCCATAGGCTCGCTGGGACATGAAGCGCAGAGCCACGTCTTCCGCCTCAGTGTGCATGGAGCTGGGCATGATGATCTTCAGATACATGCTGCCATCGTAACTCAGCACCGTCGCCTCTGCGGACACACACACACACACACACGAGTGCCATATTACTGTACATGCCACTGACAGCTGTGACACACACACTAAAGGTGTCATGACCTGTCTTTCTTCTTTGTTTATCCTGTTGTCTGACCCATATGGAAAAGTCTTGCTAAAAACATATGTGATTCTTATATGTTCCAACAGAAAACTATAAGGATCATATATGCTGCAAAAACCACATACACAAATTGTACAATATTCATGTATTTTCAATCATATATGTCCTAAACTGTAAAAAAAATATATGGTGGATTGTGTTAAATACAACCCCTGCAAATCAGTGAGATTTTACTTTAGTAAATTAATTAGCAAGTAAAACGAATAAAAAGGGGTAACCCTAATGCAAAGAAAACACACACACACACACACACACACACACACACACACACACACACACACACACACACACACACACACACACACACATATATATATATACACACACACATACAGTTAACAATAACACAAGTCAAGCACACTGGCATGTTCCTACATATTTAGCAAAGAGCTGTAACTGCTGAAAAGTGCACCGACATTATTGTTAATAAAAGTAACAGTTTTACGGGTTTTTAAATTGAGCAAAAACACATGAAATAACAATTAATTTTAACATTTAACCTCCTTTAAATCAGAAGTAAAGCATGATGGGAAGTAGAAATTTGTTGTAACTCATTCTGTAAAAGTTATGTGTGTACATGTATGCATTCACATTAATATGGGAAATTCAATATACAGTAAGGCTACACAATAAAGGATACAACTTAATGGATATTACATGTAATATTATTTATATCTTAATTAATAAATATTGTATGTGTTAAAATATAGCCATATTTTATAAATATAGTCAATATGCATACATTGCAGTAGCTATATTAAAAAAGGCTTTAGTTTATCTTTCCTTTATTCCTTTATATTTCCTTTAATATAGGCTATTTTGCATATAATTGCAGTATATTCCCATATATTTGTTTCGTAATGTTCTACCCATACAAACTATTTGTTAACAGCAATATCAGCAATATTTAAAAAAATAATAATTAAACACTCACTCTAAGCGTTAGGCTTAGACGATGAAGATTTCTGTAACAAAAATAGCCTTAGTTCTGTCATCGCAAACTGCGCATGCGTCACCGCGCCGCGGCCAGGAGGAAAATCAGGAAATCAATCGCGGGTTCTTGTTGTCTCCGTGATATGATTGCCTCCCAGCGGGACCGCGAAGTGTCGAGCTCCAGGTAAGAATTGTGTTTGTCATGCCGTTCTCAATGCAAATGTTAACTTATTTAATCGCAAGATTTACTAAAAGATTAGTAAATTGTTCGTTTCTGTTATCATGTCGGTGCCACCGTAGTGTTAGGTAACGTTAAGCCTAATTATGCTGCGCGCACGTGCAAAAATTAAATTACAAGTATTTAATGTGCAAAAACAAGTGAAAAATGCTTATATTTGTATTAAAGTTATTAAACTATTTGATTGGTCTCATCATTTGTTAGTCCCTTTGAATAAAAACGTCTGCTAAATGATCAAATGTAAAAAACGACTATTCTAGTTGTTTAACTGTGTCATTTGATAACTAAGTTAAACCCTAAAGCTCATGGTTTGCATAGATAACGTTATACAACGATTGTGTGACAGTGAAAGCTGTGTGACACTGACAAAAAGCAAAAGTTAGAATAAATGTGATGTGATTTGTTTACCGGTATGTTCCTTTTGTCATCATTAATAGTCTATTTTGTGCCAATTCACTTTAAAATAGTTAATGTTTTAGTGAACTTGAGTTTGCAAATTGCTCTAATGTAGTTAAAATATAGCTAAAATATAAACTTCTATCATTTGCATTCATGTAACTGCAACATATATGAATCTAAATGATGTACAATATTACAATTTTGTAATAGAAAGTAAGTAACTGTATAAGAATATATTGTTATACTGAAAAAAAAAACATTATAATGAAACGTGTTTAATATTCCTGTATGTAAATGAGGTGGTCAAGAAGATTTTCTTTTTCTTCCACAGAAAGATCTTCATGAAAACATTTGAAGACCACGCATGAAGAACAGGTTCAGCCGCAGACTGGTTCATCCCATGAGGACTGGTTCAGTTCTGAACGGGAAGTGTTGAAGAAGTTTATGTACTCTGAGTTGTAAGACTTGAACTAATGTTAACAAATGAGACTTTATTGTAATGTATTAACTAACATGAACTAACAATGAGCAATACATTATTACAGTATTTATTAAACTTTGTCCATTTTTAACGTTTAGTTCACCCAAAAATGTATGTTGTTAAAATGACCCTCATGTCGTTCCAAACCCATAAGACGTTCATTTATTTTCAGATTACGTGATTACGTCATCCTTGGCACCTCGCAGAGCTGAGCAAGTTGAACAATTAAGGTTGAAAAGTATATTATTATTTTTTAAATGACTGATCGTTTGACTAGATAAGACCCTATTCCTCATCTGGGATCACGCAGAGGGGCTATGAAGCCCTTTGAAACAGCCTTGATCTGGACCTTCACCATTTTGGTTGTAACTGAAAAGCATTATATGATGAACTATCCTGGAATGTTTTCTTCAAGAAATAAAGACATGAACATCTTGGATGAGATGGGGGTGAGTAAATGATCAGTCAATTTTTATTTTGGGGTGAACTAATCCGTTCATTATCTTTGATTGATGGCCATGACACTGTGTTCAACGTATTCTGTTGTTGTTTTTTGGGTTTTGTTTTTTTCCTGAGCAAAGTTCAGTTTGCTATCAAGTTGGAATTGTAAATTACTCATGTATCGCCTCAAAACTCCCACAGCCAATCTCCGTACTATGGGAGATCGGGCCTTCTGCTCTGCAGCCCCCAGTCTGTGGACTGCTCTCCCTGACCACCTGCGGACTCCACAGACTATAGATACTTTTAAGCGTGGTCTTAAAACCCACCTTTTTAGCAGAGCTTTTAATTGACTTGCTACTTCTTTATTTTATTTTATTTTATTTTTCAGTTTTATTTATTTATTGTTGATAGTTTTTTTTTTATTTATTCTGTAGCACTTTGAGATTTTGTTTAATATAAAGTGCATTATAAATAAAATGTATTATTATTATTATTATTATTAGGTGGAGTATAATTTGAGTGTTTCATTTTGTGTTGAAATAAAAGTGTTTCCATCACAAATTTGTGTATGTCATTGATTGAAATCATATATGGTTAGTATATGCAGAGATGTAATATTGACTGAAATCATGTATGATTATTATATGTAGTTTATATGTATATTATATAAACTTGAAGAGCTAACACACCTTTTCCCTATTAAAAAAATATGAAATCTGTATAAAAAGCATATAAACAAATGACACAAAATATGAATAAATCCTATATGACTTTAATATGACTAGCATATGATTCAGTATAAGAACTTTATATGATTTGTATATGAATATCATGTATTTTCTACTAATACCATATACCATTGCATACAGTTTACATGTAAAACTCATATAAGATTTTTGCAGGATTCATACATGACCCAAAAGTTTTCTGTGTGCTTTTTAGTATGAAATGGGCCATAAACGGTCTGATTTTGTGTATGACATATATGGGACTTACATTAAACATATAAGATAATTCTGACTGATTTAAGTAAGGAACATATATGGTCGCTATATATGAACCATATAGGTTTTTTTCATATGGGGAGGTCCACTAATGACGTTGGTGTGGTTTTTCCATTCACACACATCATAACTCATCAGTAATAGGCTATTTTCTGCACTGGTTTGAGGCTCTCTCCTGAACGCTGACGGTTCTGATGGGCGTGGCACTGGAGACTTAAGTTAACGCCCACGGCTAGGATTGGAGAAGATTTGCAAATTTAATGAGCTTCTGCTCCGCTGTCAGGGAGGGATTGTTTTGAAAGCGGTAACCGGAATGATTCTCTCGACCGCACCGTTCCTGACGGATCCAATATAGAAGCACAGCATTGTGTTTTAATCTCAATATGTCTGCAAATCCAGCTCGACCTGAGAATTGTTTACAAACACTTCTGCTGTGAAATGAAGGGAACACGCGAACATGTCTTCCCCACGTCAGCTGGAACATCATTAAAAATAAATGAAGTATCACTCATTCCTAATATTAGGATCAGAAGGAAGCTTAAGCAGCGACTGTGTTCTTCCACAACCAGGAATAGCGCAATATCTTAATCTTCCTCCGCATGTTTATTGATGTGGGCTAGCGAGATCATGAGTCGGTGGGCAGGGCTATTGGATTAGATGAGTCGGTGGGCGGGGCTACTGGATTAGAGAAGTCAGTGAGCGGGGCTACTGGATTAGTTGGGTCGGTGGGCGGGGCTACTGGATTAGAGGAGTCGGTGGGCGGGGCTACTGGATTAGAGGAGTCGGTGGGCGGGGCTACTGGATTAGAGTAGTCGGTGGGCGGGGCTACTGTATTAGAGAAATCGGTGGGCGGGGCTACTGGATTAGACGAGTCGGTGGGCTGGGCTACTGGATTAGATGAGTCGGTGGGCGGGGCTACTGGATTAGAGAAGTCAGTGAGCGGGGCTACTGGATTAGTTGGGTCGGTGGGCGGGGCTACTGGATTAGAGGAGTCGGTGGGCGGGGCTACTGGATTAGAGGAGTCGGTGGGCGGGGCTACTGGATTAGAGTAGTCGGTGGGCGGGGCTACTGTATTAGAGAAATCGGTGGGCGGGGCTACTGGATTAGACGAGTCGGTGGGCTGGGCTACTGGATTAGATGAGTTGGTGGGCGGGGCTACTGGATTAGACGAGTCGGTGGGCTGGGATACTAAACTAGAGGAGTCGGTGGGCGGGGCTACTGAATTAGACGAGTCGGGGGGCGGGGGCTACTGGATTAGAGGAGTCGGTGGGCGGGGCTACTGAATCAGAGGAGTCGGTGGGTGGGGCTACTGGATTAGACGAGTCGGTGGGCAGGGCTACTGGATTAGACGAGTCGGTGGATGGGGCTACTGGATTAGATGAGTCGGTGGGCGGGGCTACTGAATTAGACGAGTCGGTGGGTGGGGCTACAGGATTAGAGGAGTCGGTGGGCGGGGCTACTGAATCAGATGAGTCCGTGGGCGGGGCTACTGGATTAGACAAGTCGTGGGCGGGGCTACTGGATTAGACAAATCGGTGGGCGGGGCTACTGGATTAGAGGAGTCGGTGGGCGGGGCTACTGGATTAGACAAGTCGGTGGGCGGGGCTACTGGATTAGAGGAGTCGGTGGGCGGGGCTACTGGATTAGACGAGTCGGTGGGCTGGGCTACTGGATTAGACGAGTCGGGGGTGGGGCTACTAGAGGAGTCGGGGGGCGGGGCTACTGGATTAGAGGAGTCGGTGGATGGGGCTACTGGATTAGATTAGTCGGTGGGCGGGGCTACTGAATTAGACGAGTCGGTGGGCTGGGCTACTGGATTAGATGAGTCGGTGGGTGGGGCTACTAAACTAGAGGAGTCGGTGGGCGGGGCTACTGGATTAGAGGAGTCGGTGGGCGGGGCTACTGGATTAGACGAGTCGGTGGGCGGGGCTACTGGATTAGACGAGTCGGTGGGCTGGGCTACTGGATTAGACGAGTCGGGGGTGGGGCTACTAGAGGAGTCGGGGGGCGGGGCTACTGGATTAGAGGAGTCGGTGGATGGGGCTACTGGATTAGATTAGTCGGTGGGCGGGGCTACTGAATTAGACGAGTCGGGGGGCGGGGCTACTGGATTAGACGAGTCGGTGGGCGGCGCTACAGGATTAGATGAGTCGGGGGTGGGGCTACTGAATCAGAGAAGTCGGTGGGCGGGGCTACTGAATCAGAGGAGTCGGTGGGTGGGGCTACTGGATTAGATGAGTCGGTGGGCGGGGCTACTGAATTAGACGTGCTTATTATTCTGTAGAGGCGGTGTTTCTCAACACGTTGACGTCGAGATGAAGCACAGGATCGTTTTCTGAGCCTGGTGTCTATAAAAGCTTTTCTTTGACTAACAAGGAAGTTTTCAGCTCTGAAATTTAGAGGATATTTTTATATTACCATGACCTTTTAAATATGAAAATCTCAAGGGAACGTTGATTTCTCAATTCATCAGCCCTTTAACACCATCATCTGTAGTGTAATACTCTCCGGCTGACACTTGGTGGCAGTGACGCGCCGCTCTAAATCAGCTGCTAACAGCGATCCAAAGACACAAACAGCTTTTGCTTCACTGAACAACATCTGGCTGTTAAAAAGATGAAAATAAATATGTTTAATAAAACAAACGGGCTCCTCTTAAAGTGTTTCTGCAGCTGAATCCAAAACAGCACTTAATACCCACCTGTTCCTACAACAAACACTATCCACAGAGATGAGGAATCCTCCTTATAAAGCCCTGAGCTCGACTGGAGCAGGAGAATCTGTGGATGCAGACGCGCGCGCGTGTGTGTGTGTGTGTGTGTCTGTACGCGAGACGAGCAGCTTTTTGCACCATCTGGTGTCGTTAAAGGTGGCACAGATGGTTCTGGTGAGCTTCGCTGCTCCGGTGCTTCTCCCAGCTCGTGACATCGGCTCTTTCCCGCCAGCATGGCTCCAGATACGGCACACGGAGGGCCGAGGAGCGCTGGCGGAGCGAGGCCGCGGGAAGCGGAGCGCAAACGCTGAGCGCTGGAGCTTCAGGACTCTGATAAAAGAGTCACGCATGCTAAATATAACTCATGTTACAGATTCACACGGGTCCGACGGACTGAGAATACCTCCTGGACCGTTCTTGTGTTTTATGGGATATTGCAGTGTTTATTATAAATGATTGATCACTACACATCATTAATGTTTTAAAAACATGTTCCTGGCAATATTAAAACAGAATAAGATTAAATATTAAATCCTGCGGTAACATCTCTTCTCTGACTGTCTTTCTGTCTGTCTGTCTGTCTGTCTGTCTGTCTGTCTGTCTGTCTGTCTGTCTGTCTGTCTGTCTGTCTGTCTGTCCGTCCATCTGTCTCTCTGTCTGTCTCTCTGTCCGTCCGTCTCTCTGTCTGTCTCTCTGTCTGTCTCTCTGTCTCTCAGTCTGTCTCTCTCTGTCTGTCTATCTGTCTGTCTCTCTGTCTGTCTGTCTGTCTGTCTCTCCGTCTGTCTCTCTGTCTGTCTGTCTCTCTGTCTGTATGTCTCTCTGTCTGTCTGTCTGTCTCTCTGTCTGTCTCTCTGTCCGTCCGTCTCTCTGTCTGTCTCTCTATCTGTCTGTCTCTCTGTCTCTCAGTCTGTCTCTCTCTGTCTATCTATCTGTCTGTCTCTCCGTCTCTCTGTCTGTCTCTCTGTCTGTCTCTCTGTCTGTCTGTCTGTCCGTCCGTCTATCTATCTGTCTGTCTGTCTGTCTGTCCGTCCATCCGTCTGTCTCTGCAAACGGTTGTCAGGGCAAGAACATTGTGTGAGTGTGTGAGTGTGAGTGAGAGTGTGTGAGTGTGAGTGAGAGAGTGAGTGTGAGAGAGTGAGTGTGAGTGAGAGTGTGTGAGTGTGAGTGTGTGAGTGTGTGTGTGTGTGTCCTCCAGGCTCTTACCGATCTCACAGTTGCTGCCCAGGTATCCGGTGCCGGTGCAGTCACAGATGTAGCGGTTCCAGCCCTCCTTGCACTGTCCTCCGTTGCTGCAGGGGGCACTGCTGCACCTCTTCTGGAGCTCGCGCGTGCAGAAGCTGCTGACCCCCGGAGCGCTCTGGATCTCGGCCAGCCGCCGCACGTCTCGGCTCTTGCCGTCGATGAACAGGTCGCGCACACAGCCCACATACCCGTAGTGGAGCAGCGCGGTCCAAACCTCCGGCGGCAGAACCAGGCCCTGGCCCGCATCCGGCAGCCCCCCCAAAAACATATCACTGTCCAGGTCCAGGATCTCACTGCCCTCGTTAGAGTTAAAGGGCATCGAGCGGCTGTTGACCGAGATCGACCCTGACAAAGAGAAGTGTGTGTGAGAGTGTGTGTTAAAGGGTTAGTTCAGCCAAACATGTAAATTGTGTGATTAATTCCTCCTGTGGTTGGACAGCCGTCAGACCTCCGCTCATCTTTAACGGTTCGAAGCTTTGTTCTGAAATCGGCCATCACTATATAAGTCGTTATTTAGTGTTTTTGCGCACTAACTCTATTCTGGCCTCTTCATCAATGATTGTAGAGCCGCTGTAGTGAGATGGGCTTTGTAACGACGTCTTTAGTGCCTTTATGGGTCTTGAGAGAGGAAATGGCATTGGTGTCAATGAAGGCCTTTCTGAGCCATCGGATTTCAACACTAATATCTTCATCTGTGTGTGAAGATGAGCGGAGGTCTGACGGCTGGCCAACCACAGGAGGAATTAATGACAGAGTTTACATTTTTGGCTGAACTAACCCTTTAATTGTGAGCCCATATTCCTGCTCTCTGGGTAGATCGGAGAGATTTATGACTCTCTCTTAATTGTCAATTAAACTGCAATTACAGAACTGCTGGACTTTCTTCCCCACAGGACTCACACCCACCTCCTCCAGTCTTACACCCGATTAGCCAATTACAGCAAATGGATGCCGCCTTTGGCCCCGTTTAGGAGCGATGACTGCAGGAGCGAATCCTCAAAATCAGGGATTCCCAAACTTTACAGGCAGAAAAATAAAATATTCTTTGGAAATGTTTACAGGTCTCTGATGTTAGCTAGTGCTCGGATGACATCAAACACTTATGATATATTCACAGAATCTCAACCTATTATTATTCCCACACAGCTCTTTATATAAAGTCAGACACACAACTGTGCAAAAGTCTTCGGCACGTTAGTATTTTCAGCCCCCAAAAATGTTTCTAAGCCAGTTATTTTTATATTTGCAAAAACAAGCACATTTATTTTGCCATTAATTGTAATAATCTAGGCTGCCGTGGTCATCCTCAGCTCTAGTCAGAATGTGAGTCTGCTGCTCATTGGGCTGTGATTATGGGGCGTGTTTCAACCCAACCAGGAAAGACCTCGATTGGACAGACCAACAACCAATCAGAGCAGCGGAGCGACGCATAACGTTAGTTGTCAAATGTCAACAGAACTCAACTGCACTGAGTTGCTAAGTCTGCGGTTTCCTGACGGTTGTTTTCCATGTCCGCGGGTTGAAGCCATCTCAGTTATGTTATATATAGACCCAGGAATGACAATTTTAGCAGCAACCTTGCCAAAATAGCACACATTTACCCCCAAAACACCTTTTTTTTCTTCTGGGGAACCGTTGAATATATCATAAGTGTTTGATGTCATCTTTCGTTGCTGTATCCGTAACATGCTTGTTTTTACAAGACAGAGTTGTTAGCCCTGTGCTAAACCTCCAACCTGGAGGACCAGTGAGGACGACCCAAGATCACCTGGCGTCGCACAGTAGAGGAATCTATAAACCTGACATGGGGAGAAAAAAAAGCCCAGAATCGTCCAGAGTAGAGAACGTTCGTTTCTGCCCTACACACCTACAGGCATAATGGGCAGTAAGTAAGTAAGTTTGATGTCATCCGAGCACTAGCTAACATCAGAGACCTGTGAAGATTCCAGAGAATATTTTATGTCTGCCAGTAAAGTTTGGGGATTCGCTTCTGCAGTCAGTACGAGTGCCCCAATGTGAGCCGGTTTCCTCACCTCTCCGTCCTTCTCTCTGGAAGTCCACATGGCACCATTCGCCGTCGTTCACCTTCTTGTTGCTGGTCTTGAGTTTGATGCTCCCCGAGCCCATGTCCATCAGCAGGTATAGAAACCCATCGAGCAGCTCCATGGCGAAGTAATCGGTCTTCATCTCGCGGCCCGGCCGAGGCTCCTTCGAGCTCTGTGGTTTGCCGTGGCTGAACAGCAGGAGTCCGCTGGGCTCAGTGGTGCGGAAATCAAAGGAGATGGAGCTGGTCTTCTTGGTGTCCCAGCGTGGCAGGGCGATGTAGGATTCGGCCGTCTCGAAGGTCACGGGGTCGAGGGCTGCCACGTCCTCGCAGCGGAAGACCAGGTCGCCGTGCAGACTGATCTTGGGGTCTCTCTCAATGGCCAGACGGGACAGCTCCAGCTTGAAGTCATTGTTCTTGTAGACAACCTGCAGGCGGCGACAGGGTAGTACATTAACCTCATGTTGAGTTCCAGGCATTTTGACCAAAGTCCCTTTTATGGAAAGTCTGGTCAATTGGCGGCCATACTTGCTTCTGAGATTCTAACAGCAGCTATTGTGACACAATGACTTTATTAGTCAGTGATTGGCTCTTTAATTTAGAAGGCAGGACTTATTCCACCATATTGTGCGTTGCACTTTCTCCCATTCATAAGTCTGTCTGTCTATCTGTCCGTCTGTCTTACTTTCTGTCTGAATCTCTGTCTGTCTGTCAATCTGTCTGTCTCACTGTCTGTCTGTCCGTCAATATGTCTGTCTGTCTGACTGTCTGTCAATCTGTCTGTCCATCTGTCTCACTGTCTGTCTGTATTACTATCTGTTTGTCTGTCTGCCTGCCTGTCTGTCTGTTTGTCTGTCAATCTGTCTGTCTGTCTGTATGTCTGACTGTCTGTCTGTCAATCTGTCTGTCTGTCTGCCTGTCAATCTGTCTGTCTGTCAATCTGTCTGTCTGTCTGTCTGTCTGTCTGTCTGTCTGTCAATCTGTCTGTCTGTCTGTCTGTCAATCTGTCTGTCTGTCTGTCTGTCTGTCTGTCAATCTGTCTGTCTGTCTGTCTGACCGTCTGTCTGTCAATCTGTCTGTCTGTCTGTCTGTCTGTCTCTCTGTCTGCCTGCCTGCCTGTCTGTCTTACTATCTGTTTGTCTGCCAGCCTCTTTGTCTATCTGTCTGTTTGTCTCACTATCTGTTTGTCTGTCTGTCCATCTGTCTTACTGTCTGTCTGTCTGTCTGTCTGTCTGTCTCACTGTCTGTCTCTCTGTTTGCCTGCCTGTCTGTCTTACTATCTGTTTGTCTGTCTGTCTGTCTGACTCTCTGTCTTACTATCTGTTTTTCTGTCTGTCTGTCTGTCTGTCTGTCTGTCTGTCTGGCTGGCTGTCTGTCTGGCTGTCTGTCTGTCTGTCTGGCTGTCTGTCTGTCTGTCTGTCTGGCTGTCTGTCTGTCTGTCTGTCTGTCTGTCTGTCTGGCTGTCTGTCTGTCTGTCTGTCTGGCTGTCTGTCTGTCTGTCTGTCTGTCTGGCTGTCTGTCTGTCTGTCTGGCTGTCTGTCTGTCTGTCTGTCTGTCTGTCTGGCTGTCTGTCTGTCTGTCTGTCTGTCTGTCTGTCTGGCTGGCTCACTTTCTCCCATTCATAAGTAGTATGCGCGCACCGTTTTTAAAGATCTTAAGTCTTTGTTTTGACCCAGCAGAAGCTAGTATATGTTATTGTACTGACTTTGCTCACACAGGGTATAACTTCCCAGATAATCATTTTGATTATATTTGATTATATATTTTGATAATAGATCTGTACTTTTAAGTTTTGTTTCTTTTTGGAGATTTTTGATTGTAGGACTCATGGATCTGAGATTATGGACCAACAAAAAATTGGTGTAGAAACAAATAGCAAATTCACAAATAATTACAAAGAAATGGCAATAAATATTGAGTAGTAAAGCTGAAATAAAGAATAGCTCCGCCCCTAAACTCAAACCAATGGTTGCGCTAATTGAACATCGATTGGTTAATTATGATTAATTTCACAAGAGGTTGTGATTCATTGAGATTAACTTAGATTAATTGCAAAAAAGGTGTGATTATTCATGATTAATCGTGATTAATTGCACAAAAGATTGTGATTGATTGAGATTAATCAAGATAAATTGCAAAAAAGTTGTGCTTATTCACGTTAAATCACGATAAAATGCACAAATGTTGCAATTAATCAAAATTAATCATTAATAGTTGCACAAAAAAGGCTGTGATTACTTGAGATTACTTGCGATTAATTGCGCAAAGGGTTATGATTAATTGCAATTAGTCACAATTAATTGAAAAATGTTGCTCATTCACAATTAATAATAATGCCTTTCAACAAGGTATGCATATTTTGTTATTAATCACGATTTATTGCAAAAAAGATTGTGATTATTCACAACGGAGTGTGATAAATCACACAAAGAATTGTGAATAATTGCAAAAAAAGCTATGAGTATGCACGCATAATTGTGATTAATCGAAAAAAAGGCTGTGGTCAAATGAGATTGATTACAATTAATTGCAAAAAGCTGTGATTATCCAAAACGAATCGCTATTCATTTAAACAAGTTATGAATATTCAAGATTAATCGTGACAAATTGCACAAAAGGTTGTGATTAGTCTTAATAAACAATGATTAGTTGCAAAAAAAGGTTTTGATTTTTCAAAATTAACTGTGATTAGTTGTACATTTTTGGATTACTTTGGATTAATCGTGATCAATTAAACAAAGGATCGTGATTAATCGCAAAAAAGAAGATGTGATTATTCGCAGTTAATCGTGATTAATCGCACAAAAGATTGCAGTTAATTGAGATTACTGAATGATTACTCACGTCTTTCAGGCATCCCATGAAGTTGTTGCTGACCGGAGATCCGGGCAGATCCGCCGTATTCGGGCTTCCGCCGATATAGAAGAAGTCATCGGATCCCAGCATGGTGTAATCCTCCTGTGTGTAACCGGTGGTGGTCAGAATACCATCCACCGATATAGTGACCTGACGGCGGGCGCGAGAGAGAGAGAGAGAGAGAGGTTTCCCGAGGAGAGACAGAAAGAAAGGAGAAAGGAGAGAAAGAGACTGAATTAAGGAGTCATTGTGGTTGTGCCGGCTCCTAATCTGAGTGTGCGGTGCGAGGAAACGCTTCTTTACAGTGCAGTTGAAGGACTCGAAACACACAGCTTTCCTCAAACTCATCGCCAGAATACTCCCAGTTTAGATAATCGGTTTTTAGACCACAACCTCGCTTCAATTTCAGCCGCACTTTACAACTACACTACAAAACATGCTCTTCTTATTCAGTATTTTTTCTTGTTTCCAGTCCAAATATCGAAATATTCTTAAATCAAGATGCATTTACTAGATCAGTAAAACGACAGGAGATATTTTTCCTTGTTTTGTTGAAAATAAAATCTAAATGAAGTGAGTTTTTGCTTCAAACAGGCAAAATGATCTGCCAATGGGGTGAGAGAAATAATCTCATTTCTGATTGGGACGGAAACAAGAAACAAGATTTCAATCAGAAATAAGATTGTTCTCATCCCATTGGCAGATCATTTTGATTGTTTTAAGTGTCACAAAGTAAAATGAGAAATCTTGGAGTTAGTTTTTGTGCAGAACACTATCAAGACCTCATTCTTTTATCTCAGAAATATTGCACGTCTACGTCCTATGCTTTCTTTTTCTGTCGCCGAAAGGTTGATTACCGCGCTTGTTTTCTCGCGGATAGACTCTTGTAATGCCCTTCTTGTCGGAGTTTCCAAATCTTGTACAAACAAACTTCAATATTTGCAAAACTGGTTTTGGTAACCTAAAGGGGCGGTAACCTTTCCTGATGACATCAGTACAGGATCATTCAAGATCAGCTCGTCTCTCATTTTCTCGAAGGCAGAGAAAGACAGAACTCGCTTTACACCGATCAACATCTCTAGCCACTTGGGGACGATATTCAGGCTAGGGGAACTCATATTAATGCTGAAAAACCTCATCAAATAAAAATATCATGCCATGGGACCTAGTGCTGATGTTAACATATAAGGCAGTGCATGTTTTTTTTTCAAGATTGCTTTTAATTGATTTTTATTTGTTGTTTACTTACTGTTATTTACTTTTATATTACTATATATATATTGTGAAGCGCTTTGAAGCAACTTTTAAAGGCGGTATACAAAATAAATGTATTATTATTATCATTAATTATTATTATTATTATTATTAAGCAAAAACTCACTTCATTTAGATTTGATTTTTAAGAAAAGAAGAACAAATATTGCATGTCGTTCACTTTTCTAGTGAATGCATCTTGATTTAAGAATTGTTTAGACTAGACACAATGACTGAGTACGAAGAGCATTTTGTTGCAGCGTAGACTCTGTTAATACCTTGGAATATCGTCATATTTTCCTCCCGAAGGCTCTCTCGTCATGAATGATGCAGTTTTTCTGTTCCTGTGTAAGATCTGCCGAAGCTCTTTGATAACACACTTCACATCTCTCGAGCAGCTTTAACACATTTGTCTGCTAAAGTCTCTGATCAAGAGAGAAGTCGAGCGATTCGCACACCTTTCCTTCAGCGTGTTTGGCTTTTAAAAGGATTTGTCGTGATCATTCACATGTTGAATAATAATGATGTTTTTGCCCTTTCTGACTGAACGTGTCCAATTAAAACCTGCGCCTGATAAAGGCTGACACAGACGACTTCATCCGTCAAATCATGTTTTTATTAAACGACTATCACACGCAAGCCAGAGCCATTTCTCTTCCCAACCATATATAAAGCAAAACATGCTCTTATTTAGTACTTTTTTCTCGTTTCCAGTCCAAATATATATACAAAAATCTTAAATCAAGATTCATTTACTAGAAAAGTAAACTGACATAAGATATTTGTCCTTGTTTTCTTAAAAATAACTCAAAATGAAGAGAGTTTCTGCTTAAAATAAGATAAATAATCTGCCAATGGGGTGAGAGAAATAATCTTAATTCAAACAGAAAACAAGATTATTTATCTCACCCCATTGGCAGATTATTTATCTTATTTTAAGCAAAAACTCTCTTCATTTTGAGTTATTTTCCCCAAAACAAGACAATTACTTTTGCTTGTCTAGTAAATGTTTCTTAATGTAATAATTGTTCAATATTTAGACTGGAAACAAGACAATGACTGAGTGTGAAGAGCGTTATTCTGCAGTGTGTGAAGCAGCTTCTGATGAAACATCAGCCACAGATCATTAGCAGCTTTCCGGCAGAAACTCAAAGGTCTGTCAGATATGTGTGGCATGAGAAGCTGGAGCCTGAGCTCCTCAACTGCACCTGAGGAAGCGTCCCTGAGCCGCGCGTCTCTGGGGCGCCGTACAGACCAACACATTTTTATGTCTGCTGTCGTACTCTGGAGGTTCGGCCTGCGGCTCGCGGAACGCGTCGTGTTTCTCGGGCTGTTCTCTGGTTCAGAAATAAAGCATCTGAGAGGAATGCGACGGACGAACCGGAGCGCGGAGCATTTGACCCGGAAACACTGAGCTTTATTTCTGAGAGTGTGTGAAGGAGTGTGTGGGATATTCCTGACTGTGAAAGACTCGATCGCGGTTGTTCTCCGAGAGCTCAAACAGCCGAAAGCCTTTCGCTCGCATCCCCGGATTCTGGAGGAGAAATTAAATATGATGTGTGTGTGTGTGTGTGTGTGTGTGTGTGTGTGTGTGTGTGTGTGTGTGTGTGTGTGTGTGTGTGTGTGTGTGAGAGAGAGAGGTCATTGGGCCTGTGTGTGAGTGTGTGTGTGTGTGTGTGTGTGTGTGTGTGTGTGTGTGTGTGTGTGAGAGAGGTCATTGGGCCTGTGTGTGAGTGTGTGTGTGTGTGTGTGTGTCTGTGTGTGTGAGGTCATTGGGCCTGCGTGTGTGTCTGTGTGTGTGTGTGTGTGTGTGTGTGTGTGTGTGTGTGTGTGTGTGTGTGAGGTCATTGGGCCTGCGTGTGTGTCTGTGTGTGTGTGTGTGTGAGAGAGAGAGTTCATTGGGCCTGTGTGTGTGTGTGTGTCTGTGTGTGTGTGAGTTCATTGGGCATGTGTGTGTGTGTGTGTGTGAGGTCATTGGGTCTGTGTGTTTGTAAGCAGTGTGTCGTAGCTCCGCTGGCATTATGGCAGTGTTGGCCGCGCTCGTTCCTGGCCTCGACTCAGCGTTATTACGATAAATAAATCATTACAGCGCGAGAGTTAACCAGCTGTCAGCCACCCGTGAGACAGACCCGCAGAGAGAGAGGAGCGTCAGTGACCACAGCAAACACACACACACACAACCCCAGCTTAAACTCACAGATACACACCACGGCAGAACACACACAACCCCAGCTTAAACTCATCACAGACACACACACAGCGAAGAACACACACAACTACAGCTTAAACTCATCACACACACACACACACACCACGGCAGAACACACACAATCCCAGCTGCAAACACACACAAACACAACCTTAGCTTAAACTCACAGAAACACACCACAACAGAACACACACAACCTCAGTTTAAACTCATCACACACACACACACACCACGGCAGAACACACACAACCTCAGCTTAAACACACACAGCCTCAGTTTAAACTCACAGACACACACAACGGCAGAACACACACAACCTCATCTTAAACACGCACAACCTCAGCTTAAACTCATCACACACACACACCACGGCAAAACACACAACCTCAGCTTAAACACACACAACCCCAGCTGCAAACACACACAACCTCAGCTTAAACACACACAACCTCAGCTTAAACACACACAACCTCAGCTTAAACTCACACAACCTTAGTTTAAACACACACAACCTCAGCTTAAACACACACAACCTCAGCTTAAACACACACAACCTCAGCTTAAACACACACAACCTCAGCTTAAACACACACAACCTCATCTTAAACACACACAGCCTCAGCTTAAACACACACAACCTCATCTTAAACTCACACAACCTTAGTTAAAACTCACAAAACCTCAGTTTAATCACACACAACCTCAGCTTTAACTCATCACACACACACACACACACACACACACACACACACACACACACACACACACACACACACACACACACACACACACACAAACACACACACACACACACACACACACACACACCATGGCAGAGCACACACAACCCCAGTTTAAACTCACAGACAAACACCACGGCAGAACACACACAACCCCAGCTTAAACTCATCACACACACACACACACACACACACACACACACACACACACACACACACACACACACACACACACACACACACACACACACACACACACACACACACCACGGCAGAACACACACAACCTCAGATTAAACACACAAAACCTCAGCTTAAACACACACAACCTTGTCTTAAACACACACAACCCCAGCTTAAACACACACAACCTCAGCTTAAACTCATCACACACACACACACATACACACACAGCGAAGAACACACACAACCTCAGCTTAAACAAACACAACCTCTACTTAAACTCATCACACACACAAACAGCAAAGAACACACACAACCTCAGCTTAAACACACACAACCTCTGCTTAAACACACAACCTCAGCTTCAACACACACAACCTCAGTTTAAACACACACAACCTCAGCTTAAACAAACACAACCTCTACTTAAACTCATCACACACACAAACAGCAAAGAACACACACAACCTCAGCTTAAACACACACAACCTCTGCTTCAACACACACAACCTCAGTTTAAACACACACAACCTCAGTTTAAACATACACAACCTCAGTTTAAACACACACAACCTCAGCTTAAACTCACACAAGCTTAGCTTAAACAAAGAACACACACAACCTCAGCTTAAACACACACAACCTCTGCTTAAACTCATCACACACACACACACACACACACACACACACACACCACACACACACAGCGAAGAACACGCACAACCCCATCTTAAACACACACAACCTCAGCTTAGACACACACAACCCCAGCTTAAACGCACACAACCTCAGCCTAAACTCACACACACACTCCTGAACTGACAAACACAACCTCATCTTAAACTCACACACACACACACTCACAAACTGACACACACAACCTCAGCTTAAACTCACACACACACTCTTGAACTGACACACACAACATCAGCCTAAACTCACACACACACTCCTGAACTGACACACACAACCTCAGCTTAAACTCACACACACACTCCTGAACTGACACACACAACCTCAGCCTAAACTCACACACACACTCCTGAACTGACACACACAACCTCAGCCTAAACTCACACACACACTCCTGAACTGACACACACAACCTCTGCTTAAACTCACACACACACTCCTGAACTGACACACACAACCTCAGCCTAAACTCACACACACACTCCTGAACTGACACACACAACCTCAGCCTAAACTCATCACACACACTTCTGAACTGACACACACAACCTCAGCCTAAACTCACACACACACTCCTGAACTGACACACACAACCTCAGCCTAAACTCACACACACACTCCTGAACTGACACACACAACCTCAGCTTAAAGTCATCACACACACTCCTGAACTGACACACACAACCTCAGCCTAAACTCACACACACACACTCCTGAACTGACACACACAACCTCAGCTTAAACTCACACACACACTCCTGAACTGACACACACAACCTCAGCTTTAAGTCATCACACACACTCCTGAACTGACACACACAACCTCAGCCTAAACTCACACACACACACTCCTGAACTGACACACACAACCTCAGCTTAAACTCACACACACACACTCCTGAACTGACACACACAACCTCAGCCTAAACTCACACACACACACTCCTGAACTGACACACACACAACCTCAGCTTAAACTCATCACACACACACCCCTGAACTGACATACACAACCTCAGCTTAAACTCATCACACACACTCCTGAACTGACACACACAACCTCAGCCTAAACTCACACACACACACTCCTGAACTGACCCACACAACCTCAGCTTAAAGTCATCACACACACTCCTGAACTGACACACACAACCTCAGCCTAAACTCACACACACACACTCCTGAACTGACACACACAACCTCAGCTTAAACTCACAAACACACTCCTGAACTGACACACACAACCTCAGCCTAAACTCACACACACACACACTCCTGAACTGACACACACAACCTCAGCTTAAACTCATCCCACACACACCCCTGAACTGACATACACAACCTCAGCTTAAACTCATCACACACACTCCTGAACTGACACACACAACCTCAGCCTAAACTCACACACACATACTCCTGAACTGACCCACACAACCTCAGCTTAAACTCATCACACACACTCCTGAACTGACACACACAACCTCAGCCTAAACTCACACACACATACTCCTGAACTGACACACACAACCTCAGCTTAAACTCTCTCACACACACTCCTGAACTGACACACGCAACCTCAGCCTAAACTCACACACACACTCCTGAACTGACACACACAACCTCAGCCTAAACTCACACACACACTCCTGAACTGACACACACAACCTCAGCCTAAACTCACACACACATACTCCTGAACTGACCCACACAACCTCAGCTTAAACTCTCTCACACACACTCCTGAACTGACACACACAACCTCAGCCTAAACTCACACACACACTCCTGAACTGACACACACAACCTCAGCCTAAACTCACACACACACTCCTGAACTGACACACACAACCTCAGCCTAAACTCACACACACACTCCTGAACTGACACACACAACCTCAGCCTAAACTCATCACACACACTTCTGAACTGACACACACAACCTCAGCTTAAATTCATCACACACACTCCTGAACTGACCCACACAACCTCAGCCTAAACTCACACACACACACTCCTGAACTGACACACACAACCTCAACTTAAACTCACACACACACTCCTGAACTGACACACACAACCTCAGCCTAAACTCACACACACACACTCCTGAACTGACACACACAACCTCAGCTTAAACTCATCACACACACACCCCTGAACTGACATACACAACCTCAGCTTAAACTCATCACACACACTCCTGAACTGACACACACAACCTCAGCCTAAACTCACACACACTCCTGAACTGACCCACACAACCTCAGCTTAAACTCATCACACACACTCCTGAACTGACACACACAACCTCAGCCTAAACTCACACACACTCCTGAACTGACACACACAACCTCAGCTTAAACTCACACACACACACACACACACTCCTGAACTGACACACAAAACCTCAGCCTAAACTGACACACACACACTCCTGAACTGACACACACAACCTCAGCTTAAACTCCCACACATACTCCTGAACTGAAACACACAACCTCAGCTTAAACTCACACACACTCCTGAACTGACACACACAACCTCAGCTTAAACTCACACACACACTCCTGAACTGACACACAAAACCTCTGCATAAACTGACACACACACACTCCTGAACTGACACACACAACCTCAGCTTAAACTCACACACACACTCCTGAACTGACACACACAACCTCAGCTTAAACTCACACACACTCCTCAACTGACACACACAACCTCAGTTTAAACTCACACACACACTCCTGAACTGAAACACACAACCTCAGCTTAAACTCACACACACTCCTGAACTGACACACACAACCTCAGCTTAAACTCACACACACACTCCTGAACTGAAACACACAACCTCAGCTTAAACTCATCACACACACTCCTGAACTGACACAGACACACACACTCCTGAACTGACACACACAACCTCAGCCTAAACTCACACACACACTCCTGAACTGACACACACAACCTCAGCTTAAACTCACACACACACTCCTGAACTGACATACACAACCTCAGCTTAAACTCATCACACACACTCCTGAACTGACACACACAACCTCAGCCTAAACTCACACACACTCCTGAACTGACCCACACAACCTCAGCTTAAACTCATCACACACACTCCTGAACTGACACACACAACCTCAGCCTAAACTCACACACACTCCTGAACTGACACACACAACCTCAGCTTAAACTCTCACACACACACACACACACACACACACACACACACACACACACACACACACACACACACACACACACACACACACACACTCCTGAACTGACACACAAAACCTCAGCCTAAACTGACACACACACACTCCTGAACTGACACACACAACCTCAGCTTAAACTCACACACATACTCCTGAACTGAAACACACAACCTCAGCTTAAACTCACACACACTCCTGAACTGACACACACAACCTCAGCTTAAACTCACACACACACTCCTGAACTGACACACAAAACCTCTGCATAAACTGACACACACACACTCCTGAACTGACACACACAACCTCAGCTTAAACTCACACACACACTCCTGAACTGACACACACAACCTCAGCTTAAACTCACACACACTCCTGAACTGACACACACAACCTCAGCTTAAACTCACACACACACTCCTGAACTGACACACAAAACCTCTGCATAAACTGACACACACACACTCCTGAACTGAAACACACAACCTCAGCTTAAACTCACACACACTCCTGAACTGACACACACAACCTCAGCTTAAACTCACACACACACTCCTGAACTGAAACACACAACCTCAGCTTAAACTCATCCCACACACTCCTGAACTGACACAGACACACACACTCCTGAACTGACACACACAACCTCAGCCTAAACTCACACACACACTCCTGAACTGACACACACAACCTCAGCTTAAACTCACACACACACTCCTGAACTGACACACACAACCTCAGCTTAAACTCACACACACACACTCCTGAACTGACACACACAACCTCAGTTTAAACTCACACACACACTCCTGAACTGACACACACAACCTCAGCTTAAACTCACACACACACTCCTGAACTGACACACACAACCTCAGCTTAAACTCATCACACACTCCTGAACTGACCCACACAACCTCAGCTTAAACTCACACACACACTCCTGAACTGACACACAAAACCTCAGGTTAATCTCTCACACACACTCCTGAACTGACACACACAACCTCAGCTTAAACTCACACACACACTCCTGAACTGACACACACAACCTCAGCTTAAACTCATCACACACTCCTGAACTGACACACACAACCTCAGCTTAAACTCATCACACACACTCCTGAACTGACACACACAACCTCAGCTTAAACTCATCACACACTCCTGAACTGACACACACAACCTCAGCTTAAACTCATCACACACACTCCTGAACTGACACACACAACCTCAGCTTAAACTCATCACACACACTCCTGAACTGACACACACAACCTCAGCTTAAACTCATCACACACTCCTGAACTGACACACACAACCTCAGCTTAAACTCACACACACACTCCTGAACTGACACACACAACCTCAGGTTAATCTCTCACACACACACTCCTGAACTGACACACACAACCTCAGGTTAATCTCTCACACACACTCCTGAACTGACACACTGAGCTACGGCTCACGCTTCACATCATTTATTGTGGCTGATATTCAGAGGAACATATAGTTTATATTTACAGCTGACCTTCAGCTGTCTGTTATCGTTTTAACAGTTATTTGATATTTTTCGTCTGCATTAACGGATTCTGTTTCATCTCAAACCAAGAATTGACCAAAAATGTGTATCTTAAAATGCAATGTTAGTCGCTTTGGATAAAAGCGTCTGCCAAATGCATAAATGTAAACCGTCTGTGATGCAACAACGAGACTGAACTTCCCGTCTTTATGACCGGACTAATGAACTACATTTCCCCAAAAATAAGCAGTGTTTTTTTCCTCATATGAACTAAAATACACCGTCATAGTGTTTATAATGTTTCATTTCCCAGTATTTCTGTAATAGTAAAGGTGAGTAATACGCCAATGCAACTTTACATGACAAACCCTCTCTCATCGCTGCACGTTTTACGGTCTACAGCCAGAAATACACAAACACTGATGATGCTCATAATTGTCAGAATTTCTCCCAGCATCTACACATCTGTGTGTTTCCTGAGGTTTCATCATGCAGGAACGCCTCTAGTCAAACAATTGCTCTAGAATGCCAAACATTCTACTCTATAGCGTCCACAACTACTGTATTAGGCCATAAATACTGGATTCGCATTTCAAACATCCATGTCTGTACCATCACTAGGTCATTAAAAATAAAAAATACAGTCTCCTAATAAGCTCACAAAAACTGCGGCTGTTCAGAAGCCCTCGTCGTCCGTGAGGAGCCTGGGTGTGCTCTTTGATACCAATCTTATATCGTTTCCAGCATCTTTAAAACTGAATTCTACCTTAAAATATATCTAAATTACGGCACATGCTCTCAATGCCAAATGCTGAACAGTTAGTCGATGCGTTCATGAGCTCAAGGCTAGATTATTGTAATGCTCTACTGGGTGGTTGCCCTGCTCGCTTAATAAACAAACTCCAGCTGGTCCATGATAGATAGATAGATAGATAGATAGATAGATAGATAGATAGATAGATAGATAGATAGATAGATAGATAGATAGATAGATAGATAGATAGATAGATAGATAGATAGATAGATAGATAGATAGATAGATAGATAGATAGATAGATAGATAGATAGATAGATAGATAGATAGATTATTGTAATGCTCTACTGGGTGGTTGCCCTGCTCGCTTAATAAACAAACTCCAGCTGGTCCAAAACGCAGCAGCTCGAGTTCTTACTAGAACCAGGAAGTATGATCATATTAGTCCAGTTCTGTCAACACTGCACTGGCTCCCTATTAAACATCGCAGACATTTTAAAATCCTGCTAATTACTCAAAGCACTAAATGGTTTAGCTCCGGTACTTAAGCGAGCTCTTAACACATTATACTCCATCACGTCTATTGCGGTCTCTAAACTCTGGCCAGTTGATCATACCTAGAATATCTAAATCAACTGCAGGCGGTCGATCCTTTTCCTATTTAGCTCCTAAACTCTGGAACAGTCTTCCTAGCATTGTTCGGGAAGCAGACACACTCTGTCAGTTTAAATCTAGACTAAAAACACATCTCTTTACTATGGCATACACACAGAACATTATCAATTTATATTATTCACATCAGTTTAATGATTGTTAGGCTGCATTAACTCGGTCAGCCGGAACCGGGAACACTGCCCATAACACCTGATGTACTCGATACATCTGAAGAAGAACGGCATACACACTAATGTTAGTCTCTCTGTTTATCCTGAGGTTTACTGCAGTCGGCCGGATCCGGATCAGATGGTGGACCTGGATATGACCAACACATCCCTGAAGTGTCTGCAGAGAGCGCGTCAATTAAACTCAGCTTTGGCTTTGGCTTACTATATTAATGATCTGCCTGTATATGCCTTTACTGTCATTTGTGATTAGTTTAATGCGTCCTTGCTGAACAAAATAACTAATTTCATATAAGAATAACAGTTTGAGATGAGCCACATCATGTCCAAAACTGGACATGTCAATATCGTACACTAAATCATGTCAACTTTCATATTCACTCTGCAAAGGCACGTTTTCTAATGGTATCCGTCCCTCGGGAGTTATGTAAAGGTTAGTGACAGGTAGTACAATCCACTTGTGTGCAAACGCATTAAATATGCATTTAACGCTAAACCACTGGGGGAATTATGTAATATGTGTAAAGTGATTACGTGACAATCGTTTTCCACAGTCGAGGTTTGTGCCCAGTTGTGACTCGTGTGACCTGAACGCATAGCTTGATGCGATTTACGGGAAGACAAATCACCCGTCGCTCCATTAAGACACTAATGCAATCGGCCGCTGTGAAACTGCATTTCCCATCATTTTCCTCACGCATGAAGCATCGACAAAAGATCACACCGCCTTTGTGTTTCTATACAGGTCACATGACACAAACACACACAGCTAAGATTGTACAAAACAATGTTTCATTTCAGTCACATTCATGTCTCAATTGATTCATTGTCATGTTATGTTTAGTTTAGTTTGCATCATTGTTGTTCATAATGGTTCATAGTCCATGGTTTCTTGTTCCATTGATCATTTGTGGATTTAAGCCCTTAGCGCTTTCTGTTCATTGTTCAGTATTCACAAATCATTCTCATCGTATGGATAAAGTCACACTGCAATAGTGACAGAACACCGAATCTCAGGGAGAGATGGAGAGTGGATATACCAGCTGTCTGCCTACTCTGCCATGAGTAGGATAATTGTGCCCTCGAGGACCACACAGGGATTTCTTAGACCTGCTATGTCTTACTTATTATCCCGACTGCTTGCTCTGTGTTTTTTAATACCAGCCTGAGTGAGTGTAGCCCGGAGACGGTCCTCGAATGGACATTCACTGAGTATATGGAGTTAATGCTGGTCCAGTGTAAATCCTTGTTCACCTCCTTCCCCATAGAGGAAGACATCACCAGCCCGACTCCACCACGGACCTAGATTTCAGCCATGTCCACCAAAGATGATAAGCCACAGCCTACCGCTGACTCAAAGCTGGAGGTCACCAAAAATAGAGCCAGAGCGATTGCCAGAGGCTGTGTTCCAGATCCCAGTCTTTTCAGGTGAGTGAGTTGATATCAGTATCCATCGCTGCTGGTCTCGCCCAGCTCCAAGTATTCTTCATCGTGGATGGTTTCGCCCAGCTCCAAGTCTTCTTCATCGTGGATGGTTTCGCCCAGCTCCAAGTCTTCTTCATCTTGGATGGTTTCGCCCAGCTCCAATACTTCTTCAGCTTGGATGGTTTCTTCAGCTCCAAGTCTTCTTCATCATTGATGGTTAGCCTAGCTCCAAGTCTTCTTCATCGTGGATGGCTTCACCCAGCTCCAAGTCTTTTCCATTGTGGATGATTTCTCCAGCTCCAAGTCTTTTTCATCATTGATGGTTAGCCTAGCTTCAAGTCTTCTTCATCGTGGATGGTTTCACCCAGCTCTAAGTCTTTTTCATTGTGGAAGGTTTCACCCAGCTCCAAGTCTTCTTCATCTTGGATGGTTTCGCCCAGCTCCAAGTCTTCTTCATCTTGGATGGTTTCGCCCAGCTCCAAGTCTTCTTCTTCTTGGATGGTTTCGCCCAGCTCCAAGACTTTATCATCTTGGATGGTTTCGCCCAGCTCCAAGACTTCTCCATTGTGGATGGTTTCGCCCAGCTCCAAGACTTCTTCATCGTGGATGGTTTCGCCCAGCTCCAAGTTCTCTTCATCTTGGATGGTTTCGCCCAGCTCTAAGTCTTCTTCATCTTGGATGGTTTCGCCCAGCTCTAAGTCTTCTTCATCATGTTTGGTCCTGCCCAGCTCTAAGTCTTCTTCATGATGGATTTTTTGCCCAGCTCCAAGTCTTCTTCATCATGGATGGATTTCCCAGCTCCAAGTCTTCTTCATCATGGGTGGTCCTGCCCAGCTCTAAGTCTTCTTCATCATGGATGTTTTGCCCAGCTCCAAGTGTTCTTGTATCATGGATGGATTTGCCCAGCTCCAAGTCTTCTTCATCATGGGTGGCCCTGCCCAGCTCCAAGTCTTCTTCATCGTGGATGGTTCGCCCAGCTCCAAGTCTTCTTCATTGTGGATGCTTTCGCCCAGCTCTAAGGCTTCTTCATCGTGGATGATTTCGACCAGCTCCAAGTCTTCTTCATCTTGGATGGTATCGCCCCGTTCCAAGACTTCTTCAGCTTTGATGGTTTCTCCAGCTCCAAGTCTTCTTCATCTTGGATGGTTTCGCCCAGCTCCAAGACTTCTTCATCTTGGATGGTTTCGCCCAGCTCTAAGTCTTCTTCATCTTGGATGGTTTCGCCCAGCACCAAGTCGTCTTCATCATGGATGGATTTGCCCAGCTCCAAGTCTCCTTCATCATGGATGGTCCTGCCCAGCTCCAAGTCTTCTTCATAATGGATGGATTTGCCCAGCTCCAAGTCTTTTTCATCATCGGTGGTCCTGCCCAGCTCCAAGTCTTCTTCATTATGGGTGGTCCTGCCCAGCTTCAAGTCTTCTTCATCATGGATGGATTTGCCAAGCTCCAAGTCATCTTCATCATGGGAGGTCCTGCCCAGCTCCAAGTCTTCTTCATAATGGATGGATTTGCCCAGCTCCAAGTCTTCTTCATCATCCGTGGTCCTGCCCAGGTCCAAGTCTTCTTCATCATGGATGGATTTGCCCAGCTCCAAGTCTTCTTCATCATGGATGGATTTGCCCAGCTCCAAGTCTTCTTCATCTTGGATGGATTTGCCCAGCTCCAAGTCTTCTTAATCATGAAGGTCCTGCCCAGCTCCAAGTCTTCTTCATCATGGATGGATTTGCCCAGCTCCAAGTCTTCTTCATCTTGGATGGATTTGCCCAGCTCCAAGTCTTCTTCATCATGGATGGTCCTGCCCAGCTCCAAGTCTTCTTCATCATGAAGGTCCTTCCCAGCTCCAAGTCTTCTTCTTCATGGATGGATTTGCCCGGCTCCAAGTCTCCTTTATCGTGGATGGATTTGCCCAGCTCCAAGTCTTCTTCATCATGGATGGATTTGCCCAGCTCCAAGTCTTCTTCATTATGGATGGATTTGCCCAGCTCCAAGTCTCCTTCATCATGGATGGATTTTCCCAGCTCCAAGTCTCCTTCATCATGGATGGTTTTGCCCAGCTACAAGTCTCCTTCATCATGGATGGATTTGCCCAGCTCCAAGTCTTCTTCATCATAGATGGATTTGCCCAGCTCCAAGTCTTCTTCATCATAGATGGATTTGCCCAGCTCCAAGTCTTCTTCATCATGGGTGGTCTGGCCCAGCTCCAAGTCTTCTTCATTATGGATGGATTTGCCCAGCTCCAAGTCTCCTTCATCATGGATGGATTTTCCCAGCTCCAAGTCTCCTTCATCTTGGATGGTTTTGCCCAGCTACAAGTCTCCTTCATCATGGATGGATTTGCCCAGCTCCAAGTCTTCTTCATCATAGATGGATTTGCCCAGCTCCAAGTCTTCTTCAGCATAGATGGATTTGCCCAGCTCCAAGTCTTCTTCATCATGGGTGGATTTGCCCAGCTCCAAGTCTTCTTCATCATAGATGGATTTGCCCAGCTCCAAGTCTTCTTCAGCATAGATGGATTTGCCCAGCTCCAAGTCTTCTTCATCATGGGTGGTCTGGCCCAGCTCCAAGTCTCCTTCATTGTAAAATAAAAACAAAGACTGAAATAAAAATAAATTAAATATGACTAGCATTGCTAAAAAATTATAGTAATAAAATGACTAAATTAAATGGTTAAAAAGTAAACAACAAATATCATGCGACTAAACTAAAATAGCACTGTTTTTGTACGATTCTGGTACTATCTTTCTGTGCGAGTCCTGAAGCGATATCAGTTAAGAATGTCAATTGAACTCAAAGAATGTAATTATTGCATGTGCATTAAGTCTTACAGCATAAATGCAGCAAATATGTGTGCCGGGAGCGCAGCTGTGGCCCTGTTGTTAACTGTTGATTGATCTCAGAGAAACAAAAGCACCGTCAGCCCTGCGGTTCTGCTTCGCACTGCAGATAACCTGTGAAATCCATACGTGGCATCCAAACCTGCTGGTGTGCTTCAGGCTCCTGCATCTTAAAGGCTCCAGGAGCTGATAATGTGTTAATGGGCCGTTTGTCTCTGAGATATATTGACTTATTTACCCTAAAACCCCTGGTGACAAGACAGAGAGCATGTTCAGATAAGAACGTGTAATCCCTCACTAAAGCGTTCCTAGAGGATCAACACTGACGGGTTTAAATGCTCTCTGTGTGTGTGTGTATAAGGAAATAACAGTGACTCCAGTGGTTCACCACAAAAAAACACTACAGGGATGCAGCAGAGGAGACGATGGAGAAAATGAATAAAACAAAGCACTGCATTAGAGAGAGAGAGAGAGAGAGAGAGAGAGAGAGAGAGAGAGAGAGAGAGAGAGAGAGAGAGAGAGAGAGAGAGAGAGATACACATGTGTGCACTGAAGTGTTGTTTTTCCTGACACACACAATCAACATCAACCACACCTACTGTATAACACACACACACACACACACACACACACACACACACACACACACACACACACACACACACACACACACACACACACACACAGTTTAACTGCATGTGTGCTGAATACAGATGCCATCGTGCAGCAGGTCTTTTGCACTGATGAATTCATGTGCTCTTCCAACACTCGAGTAAAAGAGGAATCCTCAGAAGACACTCGTTACACCTCATTTACTGTCACTTTCCCTTCAGGGTGAGAAGCTTTAACGAGCGTCTGTCAGCAGAAAACCACTCGGAAACTAAAGATGGTCACGTTACAAGCTACTAGTTAAACCCATGAACAAAAGGCTGATAAAACTCAAGTGGACAATACTGCACACAGTCATCGCCAGAATTATTGGCACCCCTGGTAAATATGATCAAAGATAGTTGTAAAAATAGTTTAGCGTTTTGATCTATCATTCAAAACATTTGCAAAAACTTAACCTTTTGTTGTAGTAAAAGAATGGAAAGTTTGGGGGAAAACACATTATGACATAAATGGTTTTCTCCAAAACACGTTGGCCCTGATTATTGGCACTCCTAGACTATTTTATGAGTCAAATATATCTGAAGTATATTCCCATTAATATTCCCGTGTTTAGCACACCAGGGTGACTAGGAACATGACATTGTCCAGCTATGACTTCTCATTCCACTGGAGTGAGAAAGCACAAAGGCCAAATTCCCTTAATCATTCATCTCAATGAGTAAAACCACTAATTAAAGTTCTGATGTACTGCAAAAGATTGTTGAGCTTCACAGAACAGAAAGTGGCTGTACGGAAACAGCTAAAGCATTGACAATTCTCATTCCCACCATCAGGGCAATAAATAAGAAGTGCAATCAACTAAAGATGTTAGGAATCTGCCTGGAAGAGGACGCGTGTCCATATCGTAATGCACGAGAGGAGGAGAGTTCGAGTGGACAAAGACTCTTCAACGATCACAGATGAGAATTGAGATTAGAATAGTTGAATCTTGGGGTCAGAAAGCCTTTTAAAAATCTAACAACCCCTACTTCACCACATGTTGTTTGGGAGGGTTTCAAGAAAAATCCTTCTTGCTCATCCAGAAATAAACTCCAGCATATTCATTGGTCAGATAAACAGGACCTTCTTCTGTGGTCAGATGAAACTATACATAAGAGCTTTTTGGCAGAAAACACACCAGATTCAAACAGGGATTATAAGTACCCCGGGTCAATGATTAAAAATACCACTGGATCTGCAATGTTGTGGACAATTTATATATTTATATATTTTTTTTTTTTCTGGAGGTCCAGGACTTCTAGTTCAGATACATGGAAACATGGATTCTAGCAAATACCAAAAGTTAAAAAATCAAAACCTGACAGCCTCTGCTAGAAATCTTATAATGGGCCATGGTTGGATCTTCCATCAGGACAACAATCCAAAACAAACATCAAAATCAACACACACGTGTCACTGAACACAACATGAAGCATCTGCCATGGCCGTCCCACTCCTGACCTGAACCCTACAGAAGATGAGTGGCTGAACTGAAGAGAAGAAGCGCCAACATGGATCTGTGAATCTGAATGATCTGGAGAGATTAGGTAGGAATGGTCTCTGATCTCTGGTCAGGTGTTCTCCAAACTCATCAGGCATTATAGGAGAAGACTCTTGGGAAAAGGAGGTTGCAAAAAGTATTTAATAAAAGGGTGCCGATAATAATGGCCAACGTGTTTTGAAGAAAAGCATTTATCTTATAATGTGATTTACTCCCCACTTGTAATTATTTTAATTTATTTCAATGAAAGGTTACATTTTTGCATATTTTTTTAATGCTAGCTCAAAAAAGATAAACAATGCAGATTTATTATTACAGCCATCTTTGATCATATTTACCAGGGGTGCCAATCATTCTGGCCATGACTGTAGATAATCATCAGAAAATAAAAACTGCACAATTACACTGTCAAAAAGAAAGCAATCGCAGATTGTGTTTAAAAATATATACAGCATAAATATTTACACCATATATGTTCTCAAGTAAATACATTTAAGGGATGATTTAGTTAAGCATAAGCATTATTCTGCTACTACAACAACTGAAACATGACTTACTATAACAATACTATACAACTAAAACTAAAAATGCCATCAAAATGAACAGCTGCGATCGCTAATATATAACAAAAAAGTAAACTGACACAATTTACTCTGAACCATTTCATTGAAATGAATAAACCAATTCACTGATTCTGATTTCACACGGATACACAAAGAGACATGAAAGACCGCGTCGTGGTTCGGTCCAGATTAGCTTGTCACTGGAAAAGCCAAACTGAGCTCCTGACCGTGAACACACACTGCTACTTTCCTTGATACAATTCTTGCTGTCATCGGGCTATTCTAATAGATCTGGCAGGATTGATCACCTGTCAGCTGTTGAGTAATGATTTCACATTGATGCGGCATTAGACGAGTGCGGGCGGATTGTTTATTCGGCCCCAAACGGCAAACTGACCGACGGAGGAACCACCGCCGCAAATGGACACCTTTGACTGCCATTACATAATCGACCTCAACGTCAAATGAAAGAGCGTAATTCCTACACTGTAAAACCTAACAGTGAAATTCACTAAATGAAATAAGTTCATTTTACTTAATGTTACCAAAAAAGTTAATTCAACTTAACAAATATGTGTGATGTTAACTCAAAAATGTATTATTGTAAGCAAACCTCAATCTAAATAAGTTACTAAAACTTTTTAACTCTAATGGTTTAAGTTACAGATATTTATTTAATCTAGTATTTTACATCTATGGCCAATTAAATAACTAAAAGCTGATAAAATAAATAAATAAACAATAGTATATACATTAATCTACCTCATATTAAGCCTACAGTCTTACATTAAGCTCTTTTAAAGTCATTACATTTAGTCATGTCAAAGTATCATCCCAGTGAGTTTCCGAGGTAACAAAAACCGCACCATTTTCCCTCCTTCAGTCCAGTCACAGCAGGACGGCTCGCGCTACAGTCAAGAAAAACAAAAGGTAAGCGTTTCAAACTTATTTATTCATATTTCGCTCATGTTTGAACGTTTTCAGTGTTATTTTCGTAACTCTTTTATGTTTATCCGAAGATTAACCAGCTCAGTAATGTTGTGTGTAAAGTTAGCCAGCAAACAATCTAACATTAGGGGCAAATGCGCTATTGCACCAGTGTTATCAACGGTAATGTACACGTTTGGAGTTAATTATGCTGTTTTACACTGCAGTTTGTCAGCGGGGAATTAAAAAATATATGTTTGTGCTTTCTCACAGTCGGACAGATAAACGCTGGCTTTTGAGACAGTTGGCCAACTTTCCATGTCTCTCGTCTCGTGCCACAGTGACGTTAACTAACTTACGTTAAAGCAAAAGGTAACGTTAATGCAAACTCACGCATTCCTTATATTACAACCGTTTTAAATGTATTGTTAATCGAATTCGAGTTTCCTCTATCATATGTGATGCTAGTTAATTTGACTAAAGCAGCTGAAGCTCCGGGGTGAACAAAGTGACTTGAGGAGCATTTTAGATCCTGTTTTGCTAACGTTAGATACAATTTTAAACTGTTATTTGTTTCTCATGACGTTTTCTCATTTGAAACTCACACTAACACATTGTTGCCATGCTTTTAAATCTTTTCAGAGCAAAGACGAAGGTGCAATGGCAGCAACGTGGCTACAATTCTATGAGTAAGTAAGTTAGAATTAACATTGAACAAATCAATGGAATTTTGTAACGTTACTGTGCAAAATGCAAATGATAACGTTATGAACAGTTACATAATGTTCATACAAATATAAGTTTGTTCTTCAATTTGAATTTTTGAATGAATTGCCATTTTTGCAAACGTAATTATGACCATAAATGTCTTTTAGGACAACTTGTAAGTCTTCTGAAGCAATATGATTTTTTTAAAAGGCTTAAAGTCCAAAGTCCAGTCTGTCTATCATTCAAAGTCATGTTGTATTGCTTCAGGAGAATACTGGTCAAGTCTTGAAAGTTGTTGTTATAGTCGGCTTTCCTAATATAAACAGAAACATTTCGTGTGTTATATTTTCACTGGCAGTTATCCTGAAGTTGCCTTGGGTTTGTAAAGGTGTAAGGTAATTGGCAATGCTAGATTTGCAGTGGTTGAAAGAAGTCTTGTCATGAATCATAGAAAAAACTACGATCCTGGCAGGTCTGTTACTATTTAAAAGGAAGAGTCAGGAGATGTTTTCAAGACACAAGGTAGGACACATGTCAAAACTACATTACATTTATTTAGCAACATGTTAACCTTTCAGCTGCCACCAGCATAAATGCATGGTGTGGTTACAGTGACTGATAGTTGATCATTCAAGTTGTCTTAAATGTATAGTCCACTTGCCAATACAAATTCAGTCATGATTCATAAATTACCAACCCTCATATTGTTCCAAACACATAAGAATTTTTTTAATCTGTCCATTGAAAATCTAGTCTTCAAAACGTTTAATTTAGGCTTTCATTAGCATATACATTGAGCACAGCAAAAGCTTATTTTACACATAATAAACCAATCTCAGCTCAAGCTTAAAGGAATCATTCACCCTGATTTACTCCCCCCCTCAAGTCCTCCTTGGTGTAAATGACATTCTTCTTTCAGACGAATACAATCAGAGTTATATTAATACGTGTCCTGGCTCGTCCAAGCTTTATAATGGCAGTGAATGGCAGCCCAAAATTTGTAGCCCAAAAAAGTGCATCCATCCATTTTAAAAGTGCTCCACACGGCTCCGGGGGAATAATAAAGGCCTTCTGAATTGAATCGATGGGTTTGTGTAAGAAAAATATCCTCTCGTGATTCAAAACGCTTGTGCAACGCCCGACATCATCGTCACATCATTTATGTTTTTTACGCTGCGTCCGCCGTCAACGCCGTGGCTGTTATGCTTTTTTACGCTATATCCGACGTCATCGTTGCGCCGGAAACTAGTTATTTTCTTATTTTATAACGAGTTAAATATGGATATTTTTCTTATATAAACCCATTGATTCACTTCGGAAGTACTTTATTAACCCTCCAGAGTCATGTGGATTACTTTTATAATGAATAGATGCACTTTTTTGGCTTCAAATTTTGGACAGCCATTTACTGCCATTATAATGCTTGGATTAACCAGGACATTTATTAATACCGCTCTGATTATATTAATCTGAAAGAAGAACGTAATTTACACCAAGGATGTCTTGCCATTATCCATTTAAAATTTGTTAATCAAATCTGTCTTGTTTCACTTTGTCTACACCGGATGTGAGCAGCGCGACAGGACAAAAGAGCCCCTTATAGTCCGTTATGTTGTCTACACTGGATGCGGCGTGATGTGAGCGACAAATCTTTGACAGTAAACTGTTGCCTCTTTCTATTTATGACATACTGACATGAAAAACAAATGTTTTGCAATGTGTGCATTATCGCTTGAATTCAATTTAATTCAATTCGTCATTCAATTCAAGGTCTAGAACATTCGGCTGATACACCCCTGAAAATGTTTTTCCCCCAATTAAACCTTGCTGACAAACAACTTAACATCTTTACAAAATTGAACTACAGGGTTTTAAATAAGCACACGCCCAATTAAATCAACAATAATCCGTTCCTTATAACAACGTTTTTTTTATTTATGAAAATTGAAATATGGTGTCTGCCCTGACAAGGGTTATTTTTATATGTGGTGACATACAAACTTTTTTTCCAATGCATATAGAAAAAGGAGCTTGACCAGGTGCAGAAGCCAACAGTCACCATCCTTACTGTCGAGGAGGAAGAGGGAAGGTTACCTTTAAACCCACTGGATGCTTTGATTGTCTTTAAAGATGAGGTGGTGATGTCTGCCAAGTCTTCGGTCAGTGCAATACACTTAGAGTACATTAAAGATCATACAGTGCTTTTGCTTTTTGAGGAAACGTACCTTTTTACATAATTTTTTTATTTTATATGTTTTGTTATTTAAATGTTATGACTTTTTTAAACATGTTTGTGCTGTTTTATTTGGTGAAAAAGTCTAATATTTTTTGTCTAGTTATATTTGTGAACATATGGCATACTGTATTTATGATGTAAATGTTATATTTCAATAAATTACTTAAAAATACCCTCCTGTTCTGTCTTCATTTTGTACCAATGTTAGCTTGTGCTTAGTCTTATGTAACTTAATCACTTTGAGTTTGATGAACTTAAACCATTTGCCGCAATCTGTTTCCTAAAACCATTTAAGTAACCATGTAGTTGTTAAGACTTAGTTAAATTTCTTACCTGAATTCAAACTGAATTAATAAAATTAACTTAAAATCTTTAAGTTCAGTTTACTCTTAATAATTGATCAACACAACACTAAAATATAAGTTTTAACACTTAAACAACACTAAAATATGAGTTAATTTAACTCAATGTATATGAGTTTTCAGTACTCATACTTAATGGTTTTAAAACTTAATTGGTTTGAAGCAATCGGTTTCCTCAAATGGTTTGAGTTACCGTAACTTGTTGGGTTTTACAGTGTAGTGAAAGAGAACATGAGTGGCATGTTTGATTATCAGCATCTCTGAGTGTGAGGTCGGCTCAGAACGGAGTATGCACACATTTAACGTCACATGGCTTGGCATGTTTGTTTCTGTGCCATGTGCTCTCCTGTCTATTGTCCCACCTGAAATCCACAGGCAAGATTCAAAGTGGCTTCAAACCGTACAAAAGACAACTGTAACCCAGCTAACTCGCTGCCCAAAGGAACAGCACTCAAAGTTCAGCTCTTCAATGAATGAAGGGGATTTGACTGTCAACGCCACCAAAAAACGAGAGAACAAACGCTCATGACAGTAACTCAGCGATTTTGATTTAAACACACTCTAAAGGACCGTTTACACCAAGGATGATAGCTATAGAGATAAGGATAAATATATAGTGGTAACTCTTTACAATACGGGTGCGCTAATATGCATTAATTCAAGCTTAACTAATGCACAGATAATCATGAGTTAATGTAAGACTCATGAAGAACTAACACATTTATTAATGATCACTGCATCAGCAACTAATGCACATTGTGTATGATTAATAGATTAAATAATAAATTAATAATAATGTAAATGAACGTGTTAATTACCACAGCGGGTCAAAGCCATGCATTTCATCTTCCAGTGTCTGCTTTAATTAATCATTAGCTGATGATTTATAAAGGTTTCATTATGTTATGACTTTACTTGTGGAGACACATGACTATTAACTAATTCAAAATGAATTCAAAATCCATAACCACAATGACATATTACTGAATAATAGTCATATGTCTCAACAAGTAAAGTCATAACATGATGATACCTTTATAAATCATCAGCTAATGATTAATTAAAGCAGACGACTGGAAATCGAAATACATGGCTTTGACCTGTTGTGGTAATTAACACGTTAATTTACATTATTAGTTAATATAATATGTTATTAGGGAATTATGACATATTTAACTGATAGCAATTTAATGATTACTTAATCTATTAATGATGATGAATCTTCATTAGTTGCTGATGCAGTGATCATTAATAAATGTGTTAGTTCTACACGAGTCTTACATTAACTCATGATTATCTGTGAATTAGTTAAGCTTGAATTAATGTATATTAGCGCACCTGTATTGTAAACTGTCACCGATATAGTCAAAAAATCGTTCTCGATATTAAAGAAAAGTTCACATCACAGCTTTAACAATAACGATATAGAGAAACGATATCGCTGAAATCACTTTCAGAGTGATTTTATTCCAGCTGATGAAAGATATAAAAACAGCCAATCAGAGTTCATCCTCGAGCATTTGAAAGACAAGCACGCGCTTAGAATAAAGAAAATGATATCGTCCTTTGGTGTGGACGCTAATATTGTTATCTTTATCGTTCTTGGCTCGGGCCTTTAATAAAAGCATAAAACACTGCAAGATATTAGCAATGCACTCACACTACAATACGTCCTTTCAGTAAAAGTGACTAAAATGACAGACTCAAGCATTAAAGGATTAGTTCACTTTTAAATAAACTTTTACTCATAATTTCCACACCCCATGTCATCAAGATGTCCATGTCTTTCTTTCATCAGTGGAAAAGAAATGAAGGTTTTTGAAGAAAACATTCCAGGATAGTTCTCCATGTAATGGAGTTCAATGGGCCTCAAACGGCTCATGGTCCAAATGACAGTTTCAGTGCGGCTTCAGAGGGCTTTTACCGACACCAGACGATGAATAGACGGAAGTACCGAGTCAGTGTTTACAAGTGTTCAGAAAAACGCTTTAAACGATAAACTGACACAAAAACATCTGAATATGTGTGTATGGTCCTCCTTCCACACACTGACTCGGAACTTCCGCTTACGTCAACCTTGACCTTTTCAGCATAATTGTGTATTAATGAGCGATGGTTTGGCTAGATAAGACCCTTATTCATCGTCTGGTGTCGGTTAAAGTCCGTTTGAAGCTGTCATTTGGACCTTGAACTCCATTATATGGAGAAAAATCCTGGAATGTTTTCGTCAAAAACCTTCATTTCTTTTCAACTGAAGAAAGAAACACATGGACATATTGGATGACATGGAGATGAGGAAACTTTCAGAAAAAGTTTATTTAAAAGTGAACTAATCCTTTAAAGCAATAGACCCAAAACTCATCCTTTACACCCTCATGTCGCCTGTATGAGTTTCTTTCTTCTGTCGAACACAAAGTAAAAAAGCGTTCAGAAATGCTGACATAATGATTTTTGGGGTGAATTAATAAATCCCTAAACGACACACACACACACACACACACACACACACTAAAAGACTGCAATAACCTCGGCTGAAGCGTTATAAGTTGGTCGCCAGACACTTCACCCTTGTGGCCTAACCCTGTGATCCGGCAAAGCTCGCCGTCTGTCAGAAGTTGGTGATCTTCCTTACCTGAGATCTCCAGATGCCTCAGCCATCTGGCCTTTTGTCCTTATATTCTTGAGACGGGTCTTTAGGATTACTTACCTGTACCTGTTAAAAAGCAAAGGAGAAATTGCACGCTGCAATGAAAACCCATTTGTAAATCTGGAAGAAATCGGCGGGAGTGGCTGGCAGCTGGACCGCGAGCGAGTCGAGAGCGATCAGGACTGAACTAGCCAAAGGATGAGTTAGTGAGACTGAGGGGTCATTAGGAGGAAGAGGAGGAAGAGGACGGGCCCAGAGAGTGTGTAAGGCGCTCGTATATGTGTGGGGTTGGAGGTTAGTACTTTAGTAAATAAGAGCAGGTCAGACACAAAAATGGTTGTTAGTACAGTTACAACAAAGGTTTCATTCGGATTAGTAACAGAATTTGGGTTTTAGTCTTTTAGTAGAGTAGTAGCAGTCAATTGGTGAAATCCTTCGTGATTGGATTCGACAAAGAGTTCGAATTGTCACGTTTGGTGGGTTTTGAGGTTAAGAGGAAAGAACCATCACAACATGGGGAAGAAGCCATGCAGTTGGATGAGCAAATGAAGATGGCCATGTCAAACGGGAATGAACGTAATCATCTGAGCGAAAGCGCTCAGCAGCAGAAGGCAGAGAGGAGTCGAAACGGAGTCACATCACGGCACAGATGGCGAGGACATTTAGTTGATTAAGGGGTTAAATCTGAAGAAGGGGGGGGGGGGGGGGGGGCACATCAAGATGAACACTTGAGTCCACAGGTTTGCGTGCAAGCCGAGATTCGTTCGGCTTGGGCATCGCAGACTCCCTCTCGCTGCAAGCGGATGAAAGCATGCGGTTCTGACTGAATGAGGGTCAATGAGCGATGGTAACGATCATCTGCGCTGCGAGCTGTCAGTCATCTACGTCTGTCCATCTGCCAATTATCCAGCCTTCATTGGGCCAAATAACACCAGGCCGGCTGGGAATATTGTCATTCTAGGGCGCCGAACCCCTGCCAGAGTTCATTAGATCTGTATAATAGCATACTAATGCAAGCGGCCCGGCCTGATAATATCATCCTGAAGAAGGCCTGTCAATCACGCTAGCCTTTCCACCTCTACGCTTTCAAAGTCGGCTCTGTACTGATGATAAACTATTCCCTTTACTGGCTTATCCCTGTAGCTTCATACATATGCACATGTGTATGAGTATATATGTGCTAGGCAACATATACATACACATATATCAAAGTAAGAGTGTGTTAAAGTGTTGTTATTGAGTTAGTATCGATGTTAATGAACACAGTTCCTATTCTAGAAGTACAGGGCACGCAGGGCTGGGGGCGGGGCTTAGCGTTTGACGAGTCCAGTGACAGGCAGTAGCGGGAACGCCTCGCTTTTCAGTTATTATGTGCTACCTTTTAAAAATGCTAATTAAAATATAAATATTGTATGTTAAAAGCTCCGTCAACTATCTGAAATAAACACTTTTAAGAAGCAGTGCTAAAATTAGTTAAAAAAATACAAATAAAAAAAAGACAAATCAAATAAGTAATAAACACATTTAAGAACAAACATTATGAAAATTAAAGCTAAATAAATGTTTTACAATGTTAATTAAAATATAAAAACTTTGTAATATTGATAGTTAGAAATGTTTTTAAGATCAAGTGTTAAAATTAGTTTAAAAAAAAACTGAAGTAAAAATAAAAGCTTTATATATATATATATGCAAATGACAAATGTTGCCACAAACTGAAATAAATATGTTTAAGTACTAAAATTCCTGATAGTAAAACATATTGACACTTTACAAACAAAATTGAATTAAAATAGAAAACATATTATATGTAAAAACTGAAATTAAATATGTCTATGTTAAAAAAGTACAAAAGTTACTAATAGTAAAAGTGAAATATAAATTCAATAAAATATTAACAATTACAAATGTAAATTCCTATTAGAAATGTTCCTAAAATAATAAGGGTTAAAAGATTAAAAGTGAAACGGAAATAAATTGTTAGCTAAATAGAAATGTAAATATATATAAAACAAAAAAATATAAAGTATAAAAACAAAAGCCAGTTGAACTCAACTCTATAATATGATAATAGGTTTGTTGTGATCAGTGTAAAGCTTCCCGACATCAGTAACATTACTCTACAGGCGCCCGAGCGTCAGTGATAATCAATTGTTCATGTTTAATAATTAGGTTAGTCGTCCCATGAGTGTGTCCACTAATGAAAGCATCGCTCATGGCCTGAATGACCGGATGACGTGATTAAACGTCCAGCTTTGGGACCGTCCGACGATCCTCTCAGTCCAGCTCAAACGCTCTCTGATCTGGGGAATACATCACTCTTGTAATGGAGTGTTTTATGAGCGGGGCGGCCGATCCAGGGGCAATAAATCCAGCCGGAGAGACGAGGATCATCACCTTGACCAGATATCAAAACCAATAATGGAACCAGTTTCACAGCTGCATCGAGCTCAACGTCTCAGAATTCATATTTCTGGACACTTTCGCACAAGCTTTGCTGCACTCAAAAAAATTATAGCATGATGCTTTTCTCGATTTAACACGCAGATGTGATCGCTTCATGTTATATTGACTTATTACACGGCTCTGTGAAATACTTGATTCTGATTGGTCAATCGCTCATTCCAGCGGTGTGTTATTCCCAGATAACACACACCGCTCATCCGGGTACTGCGAGTTATCTCGACCGGTTCTACTTCTGTGCTTAACGCTGGCGCCATCTGGTGGCTTAAACAGCCGTGGGTTACAATGGAAGACTTCAAGGCAGGTTTCCTTTATAACGTTTTTAATATAGATATTTTTCTGACACAAACGCATCGATTGGAATCAGAAGGCTCTATTAACCCATCGGAGACGTGTGGAGCACGTTATTTGACGGACAGCTGCATTTAATGGACTTCAGAAACAGCTCCAACTACTGCTGGGATTAACGTTAGCCTGGACTTTTTAAATATAACTCTGATTGTATTTGTCTGACAGAAGAATGTCATAAACACCTATAATGACCTGAGGGTGAGTAAATCAGAGGCTTGGGTTCATTTTTGGCTGAACTAACCCTTTCAGCATTCATTCTCAACATTTAGCAGCGATAGATAAAGGCTTAAAGCAGTCTGGAACTGTTTGTCTTCGCGGAAGCTTTGCGTAAGAGCTAATAAAATATTTAATCTCAAGACAATATTTAGTGTCTAATTTATTTGAGACTAGTAGGCGTGTAATAAGCGGGATAATGTCCACCCAGCCGGTTGTTATCTCAGAATAAACCCCTTCAGAGTGACGCTCCGCTTCGCCTCGGGGTCCTGATCACTCTGGAGGGGTTTATTCTGAGATAACAACCGGCTGGTGGACATTAGCCCTGACTTGACGTTTGTATTTTCAGATAACATGTTTTAATCAAGTAGCCTGATCAAACAGGACCTTCACTTCCCATCATGCTTTGCAAAGGGGCCGAATTCAGAGAGTAAATGTTTAAATAAAGTGATATTTTATGTATTTTTAACAAGATGAGAAACTGGAGAGATGTTGTAATGTTTAATATTGGTGTTTAAAAGTGTGTGTTCTAGAGGTTATCATAGTGGTGGAGTGTAGAGCGTGTGCTCGGGGGGACGACCTGCTAATAACAATTAAAGCTGCTTTAATAATAATCATCTACTTTGGGCACGCCATGGATGTTACAAAACCATCATCTAGCCAATACGAGTGTGTAAAAGGTTTTCTTGTTAGATGACATTTGTAAATTTGTAATTAAACTGAATTACTTATTTATTTTAGAATAACTTAAACAAAATTAAGAGCGTTAACCTGATTCAACTAAATTGCATTGAAATAACCGTACGTAAAAAAAAACAAAAAAACAAAAAAACGTAGGTTTACTGAAATAAAGAATGTTAATTAAATTCAATATAACCCAGTTACGTACTTAAAAAATTAAGTAATTCCAACGTTTCATTTTTTTGAGTGTGGCTTTTATCCGTACTGCCTGCCACTGGGATCCAGCACCACCTTAAACGGTCTTCACACCGGATAAGATGATCCGAAATCATGCAAGTCGAAACGTTCAGCGTTAGGGACTCTTTATCTCATGGCCATAAAGAATACTGTCTTTAACTCCTGGTTTCTGGAGGGTTAGGGTAGGATGGACAAAACAAAGTGAAAAGGATGATCGAATGAGACAAGAGTGAATATCTGTAGTGTCATTGCTACCTTGATACCAATGGGGGTTTGTGTAGTCAGTATAAGCAAACAGAATAGAAATAGGAAACGGAAATCCAGGGCAAACCAAAGTAGAAGACAATTAGAATGATATCTACCATATAATGCAGTTTGTTTACCATAGCGTGTCCAATGCCTGAGTGCTTTAGGAAAAAAAACAAGGGAAGGGAAAGAAAAATATATAGAATGACAAATCGTGAAGTCAATAAAGGTCTTTTAATACGCAGCGGTCGTAGCCTGTTAACTGTCTGTGCGTGCTTTATATTCGTTATTATCGTAGATAAAGGGTTAAAGTGATAAAGATAAAGACAAATTGAACTGCTTTACTATGGAGAATGTTTAAATGCTTTCAGCGGCTCAATTTTTGTGATATCAACTTCAAATTTGGAACACAACTTGGTTAGACATGCAATTTCAGAAGCCAAATTAATCAAATTACCAATTACTGAGAAAAAATATATATTTTTTTTCTTCCAAGTTACAAGCGCTGGAGTTTTGACGTCGACAGTTAACAGGTTAAACCAGCCGGGCTCTTTCTTTTCCTGATTTCGTAAGTAAAGATCCAAATTGAAAGAATTCTCTCTCTTCATTGAAGGATTTGTCAACCAAAATGAAAAACATGACAACAGTATTGTTATTATGGTTAGTACGTCAGTACGCAAGTTAATTCGGGAAAACAACAGATGGCCCACATTCCGTGAATGACACGATGTTAGTCGTTTCAAAGGAACACAAACAGGTCAAAATGAAAATCAAACTGGAAGAATCTGAAGCTGTTTGGTTAGTAAGAAGACACAAGAGTTAGGAAACCATTCTCCACATAAAGAAGGGGCTCGTGGGGAGATTAGGGGCGGGGCTGAATTGTGTGGGAGGGGCTAGAGGAACAGCAGTATTAGTAATCATTCTGATTGGCTAGTCCTGTGAGTGGGCGTGGCCTGTTTGCGGACGAGGGCTCGTTACAGGCAAATTTGGCCAAACTTGGTTTTCGAGGTAAAGCAAGAAATCGCTCTTCTCTGGCTGACGACTGAAAGAAGGCAAAAACACAACAGTGTGAACAACATGAAAAGGAAAACATCTTATTTCAACGTTTAACTCAAGAAATTCAGAGAAAGAAACATTGACATTGGGGTGCCGCCATCTTGAGCCTAGAATAAAAGACAGTTGTTATTACAATGCATCGTCCAGACCTCTGGATTATGATCCAGACCCATGCCTTCGCAGTGCACTCACTTCAGAGAGAGAGAGAGAGAGTGTGTGTGTGTGTGTGTGTGTGTGTGTGTGTGTGTGTGATGGGTAGCTTAAGGGGTAGGGGTACCATTTACAGCTGCTGGACCAGAAAACAGCTAAAAAACACTACAGGTGCACATTAGGGGGGTACCAGGGCCAAACACTACATAGCAACGCCTTGGCAACCCCTCAATAACACCCTAGTAACCCAAGCAAGTGAGTTCAATCAGAATCACTACAGGACAGCCGATTGTGTATGATTGTGTGTTTTGCGTACACTGTAAAAAGTTGTAAATAAAATAATTAATAATTTACACTTTAAAATTTCACATTTAATTCAGTGCGTTACTTGCTGATTGTTTCTAGCATCTGTAAAACCGCATTCTATCATCTTAAAAATATATATCTAAACTACGGCACATGCTCTCAATGCCAAATGCTGAACAGTTAGTCGATGCGTTCATGAGCTCAAGGCTAGATTATTGTAATGCTCTACTGGGTGGTTGCCCTGCTCGCTTAATAAACAAACTCCAGCTGGTCCATGATAGATAGATAGATAGATAGATAGATAGATAGATAGATAGATAGATAGATAGATAGATAGA